>NC_134486.1:17231868-17461868 GCF_040206685.1 Ascaphus truei
CACGGATTTCCTTCTAACATGTTTATTCAGCTGTGGTGGAATTTGCTTTTATGGCTTTATATCGGAGTAATTTGATTTGATAATTGTGGCTTTAAGGCGCTTGTAGCGAGGTACACTTTGCACCTTAACCTCATTAACCAGACTTATTTAATCGAGAGATCAAATAAGGGTCCGCAGATCCAGTTTAAGAAAACACCATTCAGCAGCGAGTTCTCCATGAGAGCGGCGTATCAAAGTCTCACAGCGGAGACGGTTCCAGATTGATAAAAGCCGAATGTCCTATAGTGACCATGGGATGTCCCTTGAAGTGCTCGTCTTATTGTATAATACAGGGGCGGCCAACTCCAGTCCTCAAGGGCCACCAACAGGTCAGGTTTGAAGGATATCCCTGCTTCAGCACAAGTGGCTCAATCAGTGCCTCAGTCAAAGACTGAGCCACCTGTGCTCAAGCCGGGATATCCTTCAAACTTGGCCTTGTTGGTGGCCCTTGAGGACTGGAGTTGGCCATCCCTGGTTTAATACATCAGCGCAGAGGAACTACATAAGTCCTGGAAAGGTAAAGGCGAGAAGAACTGGATCCAACATGAGATCGTGATAGTTCTTCATACGTAGATTCCATTCTAGTAGCCGCTTTGCAATGTGTCCGGCCCCTCTGACAGGGAAGGTAATAAAAAGGCAGTCCCAAATAGGAGCAGAAAGAGCCAAAGACATGTGTTGTCTGACAGCATGGTGCCCGCGTTGTGCTTGTCCCTCTCCCCCTGTCTCAGCCGAGGGGAAGGGTAATGGGAGAGGAGACACGTGGCTGACATAGCTCCTTCCCCTCTATTCAGAGTCCCAGCCAAAAAGAAAAACAATGCAAAGCAGCTAGTGTTTGCTTAACCACGATTGCTGCGTGACAACGGGAGCGAGAAGGGAACGGTTTATTCAAATGAGAAACCTGGGCTGTTCCCACCCATCGTAGAATGTGTGCGGCAGAACGTGCGAGGCCGGGAATAAGGTCGGGAGGGCGCGGCACGATCAAATTGACGTGCCTCTATGAGGCTGTCTTTAGAGCACGTGACCAGAGGCGGTGGCGCTCGCGATGCGCGAGGAAACCAAAAAACTCTGTTTTGTCGCTCGACAGCCGCTTCACGTGAGCAGTTTGCCCAATGCGTGTGAACCTGCTCTGTGATGTCACGGCCACACCCACGACACCCCCCCGTCATCGCGTCCAATTACAGGGCACACATCCCTCGTGCTAGAGCAAAGCGCGAAGCCCCACGCACGGCCGCGCGAGCGCACGCACCCTCCATGGACGCGGTCTAAGGAGGAGAGAGTACAACAGGACGGTGGGTGCATTGCGGCTTCAGATTTTCTAGCTAGTGAAGGGGCTGGGAAGTGTTTGCTATTTAAAGGCAGAGATCAGCAGTGATTGATTAACACAGTCCCTCCAGTAAGTCTCAATAGTGGCTGCTCCTTTTCACAATCATAAAGCAACAGTCAAATACTGTACAGTAAATGCTATGCACAAACTAGGATTGGGGAGTACTGAGAGCAGAAAGGATCCTGAGCTGAGAACAATGTATTAGAAACTGATAAGCATGGCAGCATGCGGGGCTAGATGCTGATAAGCATGGCAGTGTGCGGGGCTAGCTGCTGATAAGCATGGCAGCATGCAGGGCTAGCTGCTGATAAGCATGGCAGAGTGTGGGGCAAGCTGCTGATAAGCATGGCAGCGTGCGGGCTAGCTGCTGATAAGCATGGCAGCGTGCGGGCGAGCTGCTGATAAGCATGGCAGCGTGCGGGCGAGCTGCTGATAAGCATGGCAGTGTGCGGGGCTAGCTGCTGATAAGCATGGCAGCATGCAGGGCTAGCTGCTGATAAGCATGGCAGTGTGCGGGGCTAGCTGCTGATAAGCATGGCAGCATGCAGGGCTAGCTGCTGATAAGCATGGCAGTGTGCGGGGCTAGCTGCTGATAAGCATGGCAGTGTGCGGGGCTAGCTGCTGATAAGCATGGCAGCATGCAGGGCTAGCTGCTGATAAGCATGGCAGTGTGCGGGGCTAGCTGCTGATAAGCATGGCAGCATGCAGGGCTAGCTGCTGATAAGCATGGCAGTGTGCGGGGCTAGCTGCTGATAAGCATGGCAGCGTGCGGGGCTAGCTGCTGATAAGCATGGCAGCGTGCGGGGCTAGCTGCTGATAAGCATGGCAGCATGCGGGGCTAGCTGCTGATAAGCATGGCAGCGTGCGGGGCTAGCTGCTGATAAGCATGGCAGCATGCAGGGCTAGCTGCTGATAAGCATGGCAGCGTGCGGGGCTAGCTGCTGATAAGCATGGCAGCTTGCGGGGCTAGCTGCTGATAAGCATGGCAGCGTGCGGGGCTAGCTGCTGATAAGCATGGCAGCATGCGGGGCTAGCTGCTGATAAGCATGGCAGCGTGCGGGCTAGCTGCTGATAAGCATGGCAGCATGCAGGGCTAGCTGCTGATAAGCATGGCAGTGTGCTGGCTAGCTGCAGATAAGCATGGCAGCGTGTGGGGCTAGCTGCTGATAAGCATGGCAGTGTGCGGGGCTAGCTGCTGATAAGCATGGCAGCATGCAGGGCTAGCTGCTGATAAGCATGGCAGTGTGCTGGCTAGCTGCAGATAAGCATGGCAGCGTGTGGGGCTAGCTGCTGATAAGCATGGCAGCGTGTGGGGCTAGCTGCTGATAAGCATGGCACCATGCGGGGCTAGCTGCTGATAAGCATGGCAGCGTGCGGGGCTAGCTGCTGATAAGCATGGCAGTGTGCAGGGCTAGCTGCTGATAAGCATGGCAGCGTGCGGGGCTAGCTGCTGATAAGCATGGCAGCATGCGTGGCTAGCTGCTGATAAGCATGGCAGCGTGCGGGGCTAGCTGCTGATAAGCATGGCAGCATGCGGGGCTAGCTGCTGATAAGCATGGCAGCGTACGGGGCTAGCTGCTGATAAGCATGGCAGCTTGCGGGGCTAGCTGCGTATAAGCATGGCAGCGTGCGGGGCTAGCTGCTGATAAGCATGGCAGCATGCGGGGCTAGCTGCTGATAAGCATGGCAGCGTGCGGGGCTAGCTGCTGATAAGCATGGCAGCATGCGGGGCTAGCTGCTGATAAGCATGGCAGCGTGCGGGCTAGCTGCTGATAAGCATGGCAGCATGCAGGGCTAGCTGCTGATAAGCATGGCAGCGTGCTGGCTAGCTGCAGATAAGCATGGCAGCGTGTGGGGCTAGCTGCTGATAAGCATGGCACCATGCGGGGCTAGCTGCTGATAAGCATGGCAGCGTGCGGGGCTAGCTGCTGATAAGCATGGCAGCGTGCAGGGCTAGCTGCTGATAAGCATGGCAGCGTGCGGGGCTAGCTGCTGATAAGCATGGCAGCATGCGTGGCTAGCTGCTGATAAGCATGGCAGCGTGCGGGGCTAGCTGCTGATAAGCATGGCAGCATGCGGGGCTAGCTGCTGATAAGCATGGCAGCGTGCGGGGCTAGCTGCTGATAAGCATGGCAGCTTGCGGGGCTAGCTGCGTATAAGCATGGCAGCGTGCGGGGCTAGCTGCTGATAAGCATGGCAGCATGCGGGGCTAGCTGCTGATAAGCATGGCAGCGTGCGGGGCAGCTGCTGATAAGCATGGCAGAGTGCGGGGCTAGCTGCTGATAAGCATGGCAGAGTGAGGGGCTAGCTGCTGATAAGCATGGCAGCGTGCGGGGCTAGCTGCTGATAAGCATGGCAGCGTGCGGGGCTAGCTTCTGATAAGCATGGCAGCATGCGGGGCTAGCTGCTGATAAGCATGGCAGCGTGCGGGGCTAGCTTCTAATAAGCATGGCAGCGTGCGGGGCTAGCTGCTGATAAGCATGGCAGAGTGCGGGGCTAGCTGCTGATAAGCATGGCAGCATGCGGGGCTAGCTGCTGATAAGCATGGCAGCGTGCGGGGCTAGCTTCTAATAAGCATGGCAGCGTGCGGGGCTAGCTGCTGATAAGCATGGCAGCATGCGGGGCTAGCTGCTGATAAGCATGGCAGCGTGCGGGGCTAGCTGCTGATAAGCATGGCAGAGTGCGGGGCTAGCTGCTGATAAGCATGGCAGCATGTGGGGCTAGCTTCTGATAAGCATGGCAGCGTGCAGGCTAGCTGCTGATAAGCATGGCAGCGTGCGGGGCTAGCTGCTGATAAGCATGGCAGAGTGCGGGGCTAGCTGCTGATAAGCATGACAGCGTGCAGGGCTAGCTGCTGATAAGCATGGCAGCATGCGGGGCTAGCTGCTGATAAGCATGGCAGCGTGCGGGGCTAGCTTCTGATAAGCATAGCAGCGTGCGGGGCTAGCTGCTGATAAGCATGGCAGCATGCGGGGCTAGCTGCTGATAAGCATGGCAGAGTGCGGGGCTAGCTGCTGATAAGCATGGCAGCATGCAGGGCTAGCTTCTGATAAGCATGGCAGCGTGCAGGCTAGCTGCTGATAAGCATGGCAGCGTGCGGGGCTAGCTGCTGATAAGCATGGCAGAGTGCGGGGCTAGCTGCTGATAAGCATGGCAGTGTGCGGGCTAGCTGTTGATAAGCATGGCAGCGTGCGGGGCTAGCTGCTGATAAGCATGGCAGCTTGCGGGGCTAGCTGCTGATAAGCATGGCAGCGTGCGGGGCTAGCTTCTGATAAGCATGGCAGCGTGCAGGCTAGCTGCTGATAAGCATGGCAGAGTGCGGGGCAAGCTTCTGATAAGCATGGCAGAGTGCGGGGCTAGCTGCTGATAAGCATGGCAGTGTGCGGGCTAGCTGCTGATAAGCATGGCAGTGTGTGGGGCTAGCTGTTGATAAGCATGGCAGCGTGCGGGGCTAGCTGTTGATAAGCATGGCAGCGTGCGGGGCTAGCTGCTGATAAGCATGGCAGTGTGCGGGGCTAGCTGCTGATAAGCATGGCAGCATGCGGGGCTAGCTGCTGATAAGCATGGCAGCGTGCGGGGCTAGCTGCTGATAAGCATGGCAGAGTGCGGGGCTAGCTGCTGATAAGCATGGCAGCATGCGGGGCTAGCTGCTGATAAGCATGGCAGCGTATGGGGCTAGCTGCTGATAAGCATGGCAGCGTGCGGGCTAGCTGTTGATAAGCATGGCAGCGTGCAGGGCTAGCTGCTGATAAGCATGGCAGCATGCGGGGCTAGCTGCTGATAAGCATGGCAGCGTATGGGGCTAGCTGCTTATAAGCATGGCAGCGTGCGGGGCTAGCTGTTGATAAGCATGGCAGCGTGCGGGGCTAGCTGTTGATAAGCATGGCAGCGTGCGGGGCTAGCTGCTGATAAGCATGGCAGAGTGCGGGGCTAGCTGTTGATAAGCATGGCAGCGTGCAGGGCTAGCTGCTGATAAGCATGGCAGCGTGCGGGGCTAGCTGCAGATAAGCATGGCAGTGTGCGGGGCTAGCTGCAGATAAGCATGGCAGTGTGCGGGGCTAGCTGCTGATAAGCATGGCAGAGTGCGGGGCTAGCTGCTGATAAGCATGGCAGCGTGCGGGGCTAGCTGTTGATAAGCATGGCAGCGTGCAGGGCTAGCTGCTGATAAGCATGGCAGTGTGCGTGGCTAGCTGCTGATAAGCATGGCAGCGTGCGGGGCTAGCTGCTGCTAAGCATGGCAGCGTACGGGGCTAGCTGCTGATAAGCATGGCAGTGTGTGGGGCAAACTGCTGATAAGCATGGCAGCATGCGGGGCTAGCTGCTGATAAGCATGGCAGCATGCGGGGCTAGCTGCTGATAAGCATGGCAGCGTGCAGTGTAATTGCTATTAACAAATGCAGACTTCAGCTTTTCCATCACGTTTTTATGGAAACTTACCACAAAATGAAGTTGTTTACAAAATATTTGTGATATAAGGGAGATTGCCTCTTTAATTCCTTTACTGGCAGATATCTAACCCTCTGATATAGAGATCCACACAGGATATGGTATCTTGCTAAGCAACTTTCTAAGGTCTGTTTTGCAGCAACGCGGATTAATTAAAAAGCCTGAGTCTGCACACGTAAATAGCCCTGAGGTTTGTGTCCCGAGTCACAAATAAACACAAGTAACGGAGGCAGCGCTGGCTGCTGAGGCCATTTACTTACAGAGGGCTAGATCGGGGGGCTCAACTCCCGTCCTCAAATGCCCCCAACAGGTCAGGTTTTCTGGATATCCTAGGATCAACACAGCTGGCTCAATCAGTCCCTGCTTCAGCACAGGTGGCTCAAGCAGAGGCTCAGTCTTGGACCGAGCCTTTGCTTGAGCTACCTGTGCTGAATCTGGGATATCCTGAAAACCTGACCAGTTGGGGGGGCTTGAGGACGGATTTGGGCCCCCCTGATCTAGATCTAGGGCATTATTAATGTTCTCTAACAAAGACCCAAATGATCCGAGACCTTAAAGGGACAGTCCATTCTTGGACCAAAGAATAGCCTATTAATAGCAGTGGCAAAGGGGTCACTGTACATCTGGGTGGTTGATGCATTGTTATTATTTTTTTTATCAAACTCTGACACATATAAAAGTATTTAAACCATTTTAAAGTTAGCCTGTAAACATAGTGATCTGAGAATTAGGAGATGTTTCATTTCCTCTGCCTGCTCCCTCTTGTCTGATATCACGGTGTTAAACAAGAGCTTGCACAGGTTCACCCCCCCCCTTATTTTGCCCTTATCTTTATTGGTAAGGGTAGTTTAGAGATAAAGAAAACCCCAGACAAACACTCCCCCATTCAGAGGACCCTAAGAAATGCAATTTCTACAGAAACAAAAACAGACAAGCATTTGCTTTAGGGAGGCTACATTTGTTCAAGGAAGTTAATTGTGATTGCATCTGTAAAGAATCTAATTGCTGTTTGCACCCATTGGGCAGAAAAAATGGAAATGACTTTATATTCAGCCAAACCCTTTCTGGAGACGGTTCCTCTGGTTCTACTCTCTGTAGATATCCTCGGACTAGTTCCGAAGACGGTTCCTCTGGTTCTACTCTCTGTAGATATCCTCGATCCCGTTCCGAAGACGGTTCCTCTGGTTCTACTCTCTGTAGATATCCTCGAACCCGTTCCGAAGACGGTTCCTCTTGTTCTATTCTCTGTAGATATCCTCGATCCCGTTCCGAAGACGGTTCCTCTTGTTCTATTCTCTGTAGATATCCTCGGACCCGTTCCGAAGACGGTTCCTCTTGTTCTATTCTCTGTAGATATCCTCGGACCCGTTCCGAAGACGGTTCCTCTGGTTCTACTCTCTGTAGATATCCTCGAACCCATTCCGAAGACGGTTCCTCTGGTTCTACTCTCTGTAGATATCCTCGATCCCGTTCCGAAGACGGTTCCTCTGGTTCTACTCTCTGTAGATATCCACGAACCCGTTCCGAAGACGGTTCCTCTGGTTCTACTCTCGGTAGATATCCTCGAACCCGTTCCGGAGACGGTTCCTCTGGTTCTACTCTCTGTAGATTTCCTCGGAAGACTGCAGCACTGCACAAACTTTGTGGCCCTCATGCATGGGGGAAATAAGAAAAACAGACTGGGGCGGAGGCGTACAAACCAACAATTTAATATTGATAAGACAATAAAAAGATTGCCGAAGCGATCTATAAATGAACAAATAAAATATACATGGATGGCACCATGAGTGTGTGTTGGTTCCTACGCAGTTAGGAAAAATTGGAATCCTACTTACGACAGGTCCGTAGGACTTGCGCCTTGTAGGTAGCACTCTGGAGATTTTTCTTCCCGGTTGTTAGCTCGATGCGGCTGTCGGCGTCTGTGGTGGGCTGCGCAGTTCCGACTCCTCTGACTCATCACTGCCCGGCCTTCTGTGATGATGTCACTCTCAGCTGTTCGTTGGCTACAGGATCCCTCTGGTGTACAACAATAACCCTACGCGTTTCAAGACGTGCAAAATCGCCTCTTCCTCAGGGGGGGTGACAATGCTTGGATTCTACGTCTTTTTATACCTCAACTCAGATCCAATTATGATGTTACATAATGTCATGGGTCGATTTTTCAATTAGGTTTATAATCATAGTCCACGGGACTCCTATTCAGGACTGTTCGTACATCGGGCACATATAACAGATATAAATGCTTGTATCAATACAGATACATTTGGAAATATAAACATTTATACATAAAACTGTTTAAATATATTGTACGTGACCCGGCGCTAATATCTGTGAAAAAACAATGAAAAAATGAAAAAAATATAATGTATATATAGGAGACAAGTGGTGGGGTGTGAGGGCTCAGGAGGTCAGACTGGGAGAGGTCACATCAGACTGGGAGAGGTCACATCAGACTGGGAGAGGTCACATCAGACTGGGAGAGGTCACATCAGACTGGGAGAGGTCACATCAGACTGGGAGAGGTCACATCAGACTGGGAGAGGTCGCTGTGTCCCTGCTGTGCCCAGGGAGGAGCCTAAGGAGCAGTGTCCCAGTCATCCCAGCCGCGAGTCTTACGGAAGACAGTGACGTCACACTAGAGCGCCGGATACACGCGAGGTACACGCGGTACCGGAGCGGACTACCAGTGACTTAGGCGGCTGTGTGTGTGTGCTGGGCCGAGCACTTTTTTATTGTATTTTAACTCACCTCCTTTTGTGAGTATTTTATCGTGGTTTTGGGCAAGTGCCATTAAAGATTTATTGTGCTGCGCAATCCTCTGTCCTTCTTTTTGTTCCCTAAACGGAGTAAGAGGTACAGGATTCCTGAAGACAGGGGCTGCAGAAAGATCCCTTCTATACCCACGGAGGCCAGGAACACCACGAGGGGTTCGTGCGACATCAAGAGGCTTCCAGGGAAAGAAGGCTTAAAGAACAGATTCTCTCCCCTGCACGTGATCTAGCTACTTCTAGTAAGTAGGCAATTCAGATATACATCATCATTTGGAAATAATATTGTTTGTCTCGATATACTGTGCAATGTTTGTTCTCTGCTTGATATCTTTAATATGCAGGATCAAGCACAACATATGAGAAGAACCATCTGTTTTGATGAACTGTGGACTGAGTTTGTGCCCAACCGGACTTTTCAGGTTGTAACCATTGAACTATCATTTCATCACTTGGCACCATTTGGGACTATATATACATTATATTTTTTCCATTTTTTCATTGTTTTTTCACATATATAAGCGCCGGGTTATGTCATCTATTTTTGTGTTTATTTAATTAGTTAGAGATATAAGAGATGTCTCAGTAGATCACCAGGCAGCTCAGTTTAGTAAGTGCACAGCACTGTAGTAATAGCATTAGGTTTAGCGCTTTAAACAGTATATTTGTAATTTAAATTTTAATATTGTACGTGACGCTCAAACAATTTTATTTATATGTATCTGTATATTTATCTGTATTGATACATGCATTTATACCTGCAAGATTTCTGGGGGGGGGGGAGGGCGTGGCAGTTATAGAGGTAACGCACTCTCTCCCACAAGGCATTTAAATTAAATGCCGGGGGACTGTGCGAGGCCTCTATAACACACGTCGTCATGGTAACCGTGCGTCACATTATTCCACTGGGTCACGTGATGCCACGTTTCCATGGCAACATGGCATCATGGGACTCCGCTCGCCATTTGATGCTGGGGCCAAGCGGGGCGGGATAGGGGCGCGAGCCGCAGAGGAGAGCAGGCAAGGGTGCACACGGCGAGAAGTTTGCGCACACCTGCTCTAGGCTATAATTAAAAACCCTACTCTCCAGTTTTTTTTTAAATATTTTTTTTTTCTTTAACTTACCGGTTTCAGGGGCTCTCCTGAAACAGGACCACCCAGCAGCAGGAGATATGGACCGCTGACGTCCCAGCACTTTGGGTAATAAATACAGCAGGCAGTATTGTCGTTAACAATGAATAATATCGCTACGATGCAGTTATTCTCTTCTTTCATTGGCTGCCAAGACTGCCCCCTGCACATTAGTGTCCTACGGGGGACATTCGCCGAGTACCAAGGCAGGGTATCACACCGCGATCCTGCGATAACTGCCTTCATTGGCTCTGTGAATCCCGGCATGTATCTCCTGGACTAGTAGGCTCCTTTTACTAAGACTGGGACTGTCCTGCCCGTCTCCAACCAGGCCAGCATAATATATACATACAATTCCAGCAAGCTCAAAACCCAAGCCCACATATACATAAATAAGTATTACACCTTTACAGTGAGGTTTATCGGTCTTCTATAAGAGACCTATACCACAGTATAGGGGTGCCAGGTGTCCAGTATTGTACCGGACTGTCCTGTATTTGGTCACTCTGTCCAGTAAAAAATGATAGCTAATACAGGACATGTATGTGTAAACCGGTGTTACCTCACCGGACATAGTGACCGGATCGGCGGGGGGGGGGCGCAAGATTTCCCCGAGCAGGGAGAGAGCAGGGCTGTTGCTAGGGGGCTGGGAAGCTTTCTCCAAACTGAGTGGCTGCTGCTGGGTGATGCAGCAGGAGGTGGATGGAACCTGTGGGTGAGGTCAAGGAGAGGAGGAAACCGCAAGGAGAAGAGAGGTGGCTGTCTCTCGAGCGTTTGTGTCTCTCGAGTGCGTGCATGTGTTTCTACTGTATGTGTCTCGAGCATGTGTGTGTGTGTGTGTGTGTGTGTGTGTGTGTGTGTGTGTGTGTGTGTGTGTGTGTGTGTGTGTGTGTGTGTGTGTGTGTGTGTGTGTGTGTGTCTCTCTAGCGCGACACACCTGTCACCAATGTGTCCAGTAGTTTTGGAGAAACCACCTGGCAACCCTATTCACCTATATTATTATTATTATTATTATTATTATTATTATTATTATTATTCATGACCTTCACTGCCAGAGAGGCTACAACACATTACAAAGGGGATACAGGGGTATTCTTTAGTTTAAAATCCAAAAGCTTGTTAAATAATTCCCATCCTACTCTGAGTTTAAACATAGTAAGAAGGACAAGGCACAGCTAGTGTTTATTTATTTCCCTTCTAATAAAGGTAAGTTACTGCCCCATTACCTGCATGTTACGCTGCTTCTCATCATGTAGAATTTATAAGTACCCAGTTTGACTAATTTCCACACATTCTGGTGCTATACAGTACATCAATTATCATAAATCAATAACTACTTCCTACAGTCTGACAGCTACAAAACTAGTGCAAACCCTGTGCAAAACCAGTGCAAAACCAGTGCAAAACCAGTGCAAAACCAGTGCAAAACCAGTGCAAAAACCTATGTATAAAAATAATACTAAAAAGTGCGAGAACTGCTTTGGCCCCGGATATAGTAGGCGCACGTGATGGAGCGCATGGCGTCGCGTGTGCGCCTGTAGCTTGAGCGTTCAGTGGCCTTTGGAATTTCTATGACGCACGGGATGGGGAGGCATGGCGGAGGCGTGGCCGTGACGTCACATGGCTGGTTCGCCCTCATTGGCTGAACCGCACCACGGGTCCCGGGCAATCGCGCAACAAAGACAAAAAATATCTCGCGAAAAATCTGCCGCGCCCTCGCGCTTCATCGTCCGTGCGGTCGCGCGCTCTATGTCCTGCCTCATTGAGGTGCGCCCTTTTGTTCCAGCTGCGCGCGCAGTTTGAACGCAGCCTTTACGAGCTGCTCAGGGAGACACAGAGAGAGACTGCTTCTCTCTCATCTCTCTGCGCAGCTCTTACAGACTGCTGGCTGGCCCGGTAGGCTTAACGATGGGGGGTCCCATTCAGAAGCAGAGACCCCCACTACATTAATCCTTCTGGGAATTTACTGTCCTCTGGGCAACGAGAGCAATAGCCGCGCTCCAGCGCACGAAATCGTGGCACAGGGCAGTAAGTTTTGCTATATCTGTATGTACCACAAAAACTAAAATAATCCAATTGCTTCACTTCTGGCCACATTTCCAAAACTTGTGGTACATTTCTGCCACAGCTTTGTAGCTGCATAATTAGTCTCAAAGCAAAAGGAACACACATTGAATATTTAGCATCCCAGGACACTCTCAATGCCTCCATAAAACTGCTTTTAACCCATAAAAGGTACGTGTCTGAAACCTGACTCAGATTTACAGTAGAGGTACCTAACACAAGCATTCTGCCCATTTAACCCTTGGTACTTTATAAATGTCCCTCTTTGGGACAGGTTCTTCAGAACAGATTCTAAGGTTCTCCATTATGTTCAATAGAGTAAACCACTGATGTAAAATGTAACCATGTTTACTGGAGCAGAACCACACTCCCCTATTACTGCAGAGCTCTTACCTTAATGAATTGCTCCAGTGTCTGGCTGTCCATGCAGGTGTGGTTCTTCAACAGCTCCCACTTCTCGTGCTGGAAGTGCTCTGATAGGTCCACCTCTGCCTTGCTCTCCAGTGCCCAGAAGACAGAAGCTCCCACCAGCAGGTAGGTGACATACAGGAGGAGCAAGAACAGAGTCACTGGCACCTTACAACCCTCCAGCTTAAGGCAGCAGGACCTGATAAGCCCCGAATCTGTGAAGAATACCAGGGGTAGAGCAGATGTGGGAGCAGGTCTGTTGTCTCACTGCAGGAGTTCGGTGGGTAAAGGGGGAGGATCATGGGTGGACAGAAATGGGGGAGGCATCAGCATTTGGGGGAATCAACAGCCAGAGGAATTGCTAATGCCAGAAAGCAGAGCAGAATGAATCAGACCCCGCAGCAGCCCGGTATGTTTCAGAGCTAGAAGGGACAGCACAGGAACCTAGGAGGAGTTAGGAGGAGAGGCGGTGGGAGGGCTGAGGTGTTCTTATTATCCAGCACAGATACACCACCAAAACTGGACAGGGGGCAGTGCTGAGAGTGGGGTCTAGGTCGGTACTGAGGGGGGTGAAGGTGCATCATTAACCTCTGCACTTCCAGAGAGGCAGCAACACGTTGCATCACTAATAATAATACTTGGAAAGTAGATGCAAGGTTGGGGGTGGGAGAGAGGTAGGTGGGTGTGGGGAGAAGAGAGGGTTTAAGGAGGCCAGTAGTATGGTGGTTAGTATTAGGGTGGGCTGTCTCTCCCCTCCCACACCTACCCTGGTTGGAAACATGGCATTTGCTCACTTCCACCTGCGGTGTGTATTTAAGCTCCTTTGTGTGCTGCGGTGGGTGTGTAACTGATTACAGTACGTGAGTGAAGAATATGAATGAATAGCATTCCCTGGGTGTGTATGTGACAGTAACTGTGTGTGTTATATACAATAAATCAGGTGTATTGTGTAAATGACGCTCCCTCTGCCGTACATTATATTTCTAGAAAGTGTATGTGTGCACATACTGTAGGGGCCTATGCACTAAGCTCCGATAGAAAAAACCGCCATTGTTTTTAAATCTCCATTTTTTACAGCGTTGCTATCACGGTGTGCAGAAAAACCTCAATACCAGTGATAGCAACACTTGCAAAAATGGCTAGTAGCCGGCGCCAAGATGATCTGCCCTCCGAAAAGGGCTCACACTGCGAGTTAATTCTGCTGCAGAGAGAGAACCGCCTCTCCCTGCACAAATCTCAGCCGAAATAAAAATATTTCAATTTAAATTTTAACACTAATAAGTGTAGATGGGCAGGGGGTCTCCGAAGCAGAACCGCGTAGATTTCAGGTCCAGGGACCCCCTGCTTCCCAAGATACAGGCCCCGTTATGGGGTGTCGGTATCTCCTATGCATTGAAATGTCCCGGTCACATGACGTGGGACATTTACATGCTTAAGAGATACCGGTACCCCATAACGGGGCCTGTATCTCGGGAAGCAGAGGGTCCCCGGTCATGAAATCAACGCAGTTCAGCTCTGGAGACCCCCTGCTACAATACACTAGTAATACATTTTAAATTAAAATATGTAATAACCACCAATACACAACCCACCCCCTGTGCCCCCACATAAAACCATTATTTATTTTTTTTACACAGTATTAATACCATGGGCTGGCGGGGGTCCCCGGGTCAGCTAGGCTCCATGGGCCTCCCCGTGGGTGTCTAGGGGTCCCCGGGTCATCCCCACGGGTGTCTGGGGGCCCTCTGGTGGTTTCCATGGGTGTCTGGGGGCCCTCGGGTGGTCCCTGCGGGTCACCGGGGGCCCCACAGTGGTCCCCAGGTCCTCCCTGCAGATGTTCGTGGGTCCTCAAGTGGTCACCGTGGGTGTCCATGGGTCCTCGGATGGTCCCCGTGGGTCCCCGTGGTACCATTCCTGTATTTAAAACAAATAAACATGGCCTATATTTCAATAAATACACCTCCACCACCCCCACCACCCCCAACACATCCAGATATGGATAATAGATTATTTGCCCATTAGTAAACACAACATTAGACAGCCAGCATAAATAAAGTAAATAAAAACCGTACTACTTACCCCTGCCAATATGAAGGGCGTCCTCATCAACTTACTGCAGGTCCATGTCCTCAGTTGCCAGAAAGCATACATAAAAAATACAATCTAATGGCCCCTAACTCCTTAATCACTTTACCAGTTAATAATCACTATAGTAATTAACACACCCTGCCCGCTACCCACCCGGTAAAATATGGGCATGATAAGCCACTATAGCACTCAATCGGCACCTAATCAAAAAACATGAAGGCCAAAAATAAACAATAATCAAACATATACACAAGCAGCTAATCAACTCCATTCAACAAATCAAAACACTAGCCAACAAATGAAATAAATACAAGCACTAGCCAACCAGTCAAATAAAAACACTAACCAACAAAACAATTAATTAATTTTAACCAGAAGCCAACAAAGCAATTAATTAATAAAACCAGTATCCAACAAATCAATTCAAACCAAGAGCCAACCAAACAAATACATATTTAAAAACGCTAGTCAATCTAAACCATTAATAAAAATAAGGCAACCACATTACACAGAATTTAATCCAAACAATCATGCAAAATCGGAAAAATAACACTCAATAGAAAATAAGCAATTGGCTATCACCAATCCGGGGTATAGGTGCAGGAGATCAACATAGGATGGGCTAGACGAAGAGAAAAAAACTATGCAAAAGCACTCAGCAACTCACCAGGTGGATGAAAAATAAATGAAATGTATTAAACTACATTAAACAAAAATACATAACAAAACAGGGGGAAAGCACTCCCACTAGTTTCACGCTTCTACAGCGCTTTCTCAAGGAGTCTGCAGTAACACACAATGGGATAGGTTATATAGCTCCTCCTCTGCTGATTGGGACAACTGAAATCAATCTTGTAATTGATAAACACAGATTATGCGCACATAGTAATCACACTGATGATTTAGGCAAAAAACACAAAAATACAAAAGACAGAAAACAGAGGACAAAGAACAGACCAAAATATTAGTAGTGAATATATCTACATTGTAGTAATATTCACATAGGATTATACAAAAAAAGCAACAAAAATGTATATGTAGCCAGGTCCCCTCTGGCTCCCCGGTCATTCCGGTTCCTCTCCCTTACCTCCACCAGGGTGGTGGCTGCTGAGGGGGCTCCCGGCGGCGTCCGAGGCAGGGCGCCGCCATCTTTGCTGTGTCCGCGCATCAGTGGAGGTTCGCACATGCGCAGAAGGTGTCCGTCAACCATGCTGTAGTTGGCGCGAGGTTCGTGCATGCGCGGTGCGCGTTTGCAGTCGCGGCGGCCATTACAGATAGCGCATGAACAGTTGAGAGCAGCGACGGCCATTACAGGGCTGCGCAGGCACGGCAGACATAGTGCACGCGGCCCCAATGTTAAAGAGGGTCATGGAGGACTACAGCCCCCAGAATGCACAGAGGCAGACATGCCACCTGATGACAGGGAGCCAATAGTTCTTGCAGCTTCTCCTGCTGGAGAAGATACATTGTTGTGTGCAGACAGGGAGTGTCAGTTTGCACTGGGATAAGGTAGGGGAAGGTAGTGTGTGTAGGGAGCAGAGCTCCTACACACTAGGCCAGGTTGCCCCTTGGCCCAGCTAGGCCCAACTCACCTCCAGATGTGGTAACTGTAGGGACACCCCTGCAGTTAGGGAATTGCCCGTGTAGCAGGTAGATTAGTCAGTCAGGGACACAGCTGCAGTGCTGCGTGGCCTGGCAAGAGTGATCAGTGAGATCAGATCTATCTCACTGCAGATAAGGGACTATCTGTGTAGTGGGATAATCCTGTTTGACAGAGGACGCCAGCTGTGGAGACTTCAGCGCTGGACACAGGCGGGTCCTCTTCAGTTGTTTTGCTGTACCCGGGTGCCGGAGCCCGGGCAGCTACAGTCAGTCATCAAGTGCACCAACTTTACCAACAGTCACTCACTTGGGGTATTGTGGGACATTTGGGACTATTGATATAACGTGTGGGGTACAAAGCCCTGGGTGGTAACCGGGTAGTTGTGCCTATTAGTGTTATAGAGGGACACTGTCAATGTCATATTGTTGATGTATGTTGTGTTGTGTTATTTGCCATATAGTAAACCCTTTTAGCCATAACCTTTGGTGTGGGCTGGTTACTTTATGGATGTTCCTATGTGAGGGCCATTCTACACTCCTAGAATCTCACATAGGTGGAGGCACTGACACGAAACATTCCAGAGAAGCACCCCAGGTTCCCAGCAAGCGGAGGCTCAGGCCTCCTGTGAACCTGCAGGTATACGCACCACACATGGTAACATATAGGTTCCCCCTCACATGCACTCTATCTGCGATTGGGGTAGGGGGAATACCCGTTACATATATGACTTATAAAAAGGTCAAATAAAAGGAAATGTCAGATGAGATTTAAAAAAAAAAAAACCTTAGAGATGGCAGGGGCTAATTAGATCAACGTTCTTGTTATCAATCTCTATCTATATCAAATAATGATAATATTTGTCATCAGTAGAAAACATAATGCTGGTAGGACATAATGTAACTGATTTATGACAAAAATCAAGTTATTACATTTGTATAAAGATATTCCGCCATTTCATAATGGGTTTGTATCCTCTATGTTGGTTCAAATATAAACCAGATTTCTTAGATGTAGTTAAATGATTTAAACAGTTAGGCAAATGATCCTGATATGACATTCTGTTAAACTCATGAAAACTAGATCTCATGAAGAATATACAAATTGACAAATATTTCCAAGAGGGCACCAGAATCATAATGAACAGTATAGCACATAATCCAGAGAAGCATATACAGTTCCAAACCATTCATATTAAAGAACGTTAAAATGTGTTTGAATCCACCAGAGAGAGGAAAGGAAGAAATGGAGAAATCAGAGAGAGAATTTTTTTTTGTGAAAACTAAGTCTAGGTAGTGGCCATCCTTGTGGGTGCTGGCTGCAGGTCACTGTTGAAGGCTAAAGGAAGATTTTAGAGAGAGAAAGCGAGAAGCCCAAGGGAGAGAGGGGTCATCAATGTCTTCATCTGTCAATCCATTAACCCCATTGTAGAGGGAGAAAGGGGGTGGCCCGGTATTAAAGGGGTTGCACCCCATATGGCCATCCCCTGACCTCACCAGATAGACAAGATGTTAACTGGACTGCGGTCCAGGGATGAGGTTTGCACCTTGTTGTACCTTGAAAATGTATGTTCCCCTGTTCCCATGTTTCATTATAAGCATGTATTTTAATGTTTTAAAGTGCATTTCTGTATCTCCAGTTCTGGAGATCGCAGAGAGTTCATATTTGGCCAATATGTGGAGTCACTGTAGGCATTAAAAACTGGCAAAGGTCGACCCACTGAGCCCACCAGAATGGAATTTATTAATATGTGTAGATATTAAAGTGTATATGTATTTTATTTTGGATCTGTTCTGAAAATGCAGACGCCATTTGCTAGGCTAATAGGTCATGAACGGCAGACAGCTGAGTAGCCTAAGCACGGTGATCAAAAAGTAACTGCCTTGATTGTTACCCAATGTCTAGGGATTAAGTATTAGTTAATCAACAAACTCTGTTACCTGAGGGCATGGGTTAGTCTGTTAGTCTGTGTCTCCACGTTAGATAATTGTTCACAAATAGGCTGTGTTCAATGTTAAGAATAGGGTTGCACAGGTATATAAACTGTGTCAACCCTACAGTTTTTAGTTGTGCTGGAGTTATGCTTCTGATACCATCTTGAATGTCACTGGATTGCTGGAGTTGTGCTTCTGATACCATCTTGAATGTCACTGGACTGTTGGAGAATTGCTATTGGATACTTCTCCATTCCCCAACCCTAAGTAAGTGTTATCTTCTTGTCTGTTAATTGTACTATATTGATGTGTTCACTTTATTTAAGGAATAAATTATATTTTATTATATCTAAGCCTCGTTCAGTTAAACCCAGAAATTTGGTGTTCATTATATCTTGTCATAAGCTACCGTGACACCCATGTTAAATCTACGATGTTGACCCATTGGCTTCTTGGGCCCAAATGAGGCGTCATGGCCTGAAATATGGCCTGTGACGTCACATTTGGTTCACACGCCATTTGATTGGCTGTGAAAACCATGTGCTCTTTTCTTTTTTTTTATGTGATGTCATGAAAAGGAATGAAGCCCTTAATTACTATAGCGGTTATTAATCACTAAGGTGATTAAGGGTTTAGGGGCCATTAGATTATATTATTTTATGCACTCTTGCTGGCAACAGAGGACATGGACCTGGAGTATGGTGATGAGGATGCCCTTCATAATGGCAGGGCTAAGTAGAAAGTTTTATTTACTGTTTTAATGCTGGCTGACAAATGTTGGATTTTATAATGGGCAAATGAGCTGTTATCCATATCTGGATAATAGTTATTTTGCCCATTACTGTACTGTATGTGATGGGGGGGGGGGGGTGTTGGGGGTAGAGGAGGTGGGTAGTAGGTTTGTTGTGTTTATTTTTGTTTCTTGGGGGTAGAGGGATTGGTGAAGGGGTAGTAGCCCCAAGGGTGGGTGTTTAGACCTTCTGGGGGGTAGCGGAAATGGTTAACCCCTTCATTACCTTAGTGGTTCCCACTACTATGGTAGTGAAGAGGTTAACTCCTCCTGCAACCTTCCAGGCAGGCGTAACCACCCACCCTGGAACTACTACCACCTTCATCCACCTCCTCTGCCCCAAGAAAGGCTATTGTGGTTTAACCCCTTCATTGCCTTATTGGCTAGCCGCTAAGGTAATGAAGCTGTTTTCATATACATTTTAATACTTGTGTAGATGAGCAGGGGGTCTCCGGAGCAGAACGGCGTTGATTTGAGGTCCGGGGACCTCCTGCTTCCCGAGATACAGGCCCCATTATGGGGTTCTGGTATCTCCTATGCATTTTATTCCCACAGTCACATGACGCGGGACATTTAAATGCATAGGAGATACCGGCACCCCATCTCGGGAAGCAGGGGGTCCCCGGACCTCATACCAACGCGGTTCTTGCTCACGTACACCAGTATTAAAATTTATATTCAAATATTGCGATCGCTGGCAAGATATGCGCCGGCCAGATCGCTGCAGGTCGCCGCGTGAACCCTTTAGAGAGAAGCGAGCATCACGCCGCTGGTTCCTCGCCAGTTTTGGGAATTTTGCCATCACAGGTAATCGAGGCTTTCTGAATAAATTGATCGCAACGCTCAAAAGACTGGCGGAGTAACCGGCCCAGCGGTGCTTTTTATGAAACCTTATAGAATAGGCCCCAATGTGTTATGATCTGTTGATTTACGAAATTGACTTGTATGTACCTTTTATGCTCTTTAATGTATATATCATCGGTTTTCGTTTTGTAATGAAGAATAAACAATCTTTCTCCACTGTCTGAGATTGTTATAAGTGTGTGTGTGTCAGATTACAGAGAGAAACAGACAGGCTACTTGAGTTTTTTTTTTTCCATTTGATATTATGTACCATGTCTTGCAAAATTTGAATCAAATTGTAACAAAGTTCTGGCACATGAGTAACCTATATACTGTGTGCAAAGAAATGTCACTGAATGACTGGGAACAAGTACAAACCATGGAAAGAGACTACACAAGAAAGGTGCTTAGTCCCAGATCCTCAGAACTCTTTTATTGATGTAACGAGGTATTAACTTGAGTGGGAACTGGTCTCTGCAAAGCTCACAGACACAGTGTTACGTGCTTATTTCAGCTGTAACAGACCTTGCGTCAACTATAACAAACCTGGGGGCTGATGATATGCAAAAGACACGTTCCCTCTGAGACCAATTTTATTAGTGGCCAAAGTGCTACATAGTGTATACCTCCGCAAACCCACCATAAGGCTTGTTATATAGTCCTCGCTGCTGCGTGTCCGGGCGCGTACCCAGCATTGCGCGTGCACGTTTAGTTGCTAGGGTGCAAGCGGTGATGCGCGGTTAGGGGGCGTGACCCTGACATCACAGCATTAGGCCACGCTATGATTGGTTCGCGGCGTGGCAGCAGCGCGAAAATACAATTTTATTGTATTTTCCCTGGTCTGCCGCACCACCGCTCACAGCCGTGCGCGTGTCCCAAGTATACAAACGTCTGGCTAACGCAGCCAATTATAATTCATGCGCACATGAATATAACATGAGTAATATATTACACGCCGTGAACCAATCACAACGCGGCCTAACGCTGTGATGTCAGAGTCACATCCCCTAACTGTACGTCACCGCTTGCACCCTAGCAACTAAATGCGCACGCCATGTGCATGCGCAATGCTGGCCCGGCGCCTGCACGTGCAGCAGAGAGGACTATATAGCAAGCCTTAGGCCTCGGACATTGTGCCTCGCTCCTCCGCACTGCTGCTCAGGCCCGCCTGCTCAAGCAGGAGTTTTTTTGGTGTCCTAGCAGGCAAGGCAGCAAGCGCCACTTGAGAGGTGGGTGGGAATTGGGGTGGGAGGTTGGGCGGGAGGCGGGGCTAGCACGTCACGGCGCCGACGTGACGGGTTGCCATTGGCTGTTTTCCGTCACGTGCCGGCCCTCCGCTCCCCGCACCGTGCAAATTATAAATGGAGCTGTTTCCTGCAATTCTGCACGCCTGCGGAAGTGCCTGCTAAAGCCGTACTCATATCTGTTGCAGGGGGTAAGTGTGCTGGCTCAGCGCGGCTGAGCGCTGTCTTTTTGACCATGGACTCGGCCTTAGACAACACGTGGAGAGACAACTGTACACAAAAAGGAGCACACCTGGGAGATATGCTAATTTAATTCAGGTGTTTCTCCAGATGTTGTCTAAATGTATGTTTGGCGAGTCAAGTAATGACCTCACTGACGCGAGGCCGTGCTGACTTCACATGGCGTTAAGCCTGTGCTAATTACATAACTAACGGCTGGTGTTTTTGTATGTAATTAGCTTTGTGCATTTGAGTTAAGCTCTGGGAATATAATGTCTGTAACTGATTTTGATAACTCAGGGCTCATTACACCCTGTTAGCGGAGCTCTCTGGGTCTGGGCATAAGTGGGCAAATCATTAGGGTGAGATAATGCTGGTCCTGCACTAGTGCACGAATACTCCCATTGGCATGAATAGGGGATTCCGTGCGTTAGCGCACAATCAGAACTACTGGTTATACTGTAACTAACAGAGGTTATAATTATGGCTTATAAGATAATTAAAGCTTATAACTAAGGTTATAATTATGGCATATAAGATAATCAAGGCTTATAACTAAGGTTATAATTATGGCGTATAAGATAATTAAGGCTTATAACTAAGGTTATAATTATGTCTTATAGAATAATTAAGGCTTATAACTAAGGTTATAATTAACCGTAATAAATGACTCCCTTAAAGTGTAATAGCCAGTGTGTCATGGAACTTTTTTGCAGATCCCTCTACAAGTGAAAGGGTTTTTACAAAGCTTGGATAGAGAAAAGTGATATACAGTATTATCTGCATGGCCAATAATATTACTGAACATATTGCTGAATATAGAGAAGACATTGCGACTTTACCTTTGCAATGACCAATAGTACAGTATACTGTATGTATTTTTAAGTATATGGGATTTCATGTCCCCCTCGGTGACAGTACAGGGAGCACTGGCTGTTAGAAGGGGTAAATACTTGCTTTGAAATGGCACGTGCTTGTATCTCTATATGCAAATGTCAACTAATATTAAACACAATCACAACACTAGGAGATCGGGTACAAAATAATGCTGCTTGATTGTTTAATGTGCCCTGCACAAGAGCTGCCATGCGACACTGAGATGCTGGCTGGCAGCTTGGTCCATGGGGTAGGACAGTCTCCGTATATTCCACTAGCATTATATACGCAGAAGTGCCTAATCAATATCATTCTCTGTCATTAACCTTTCAGTGATTTGTACAGCCTTATGAGCACAACTAACAAAGCAGCGCATTTATGTTTATTCTCAAATAATGTCTAATAATGGATTGCTGTGGGAGACGGTCATAATACCCATTATATAGGAATATTCCTGGAAATAAGGCATTGCTACTTATCTATCGGCCCCACAAGCTGTTACTTGGTTCCGTGCAAAACATGTTGTGAGTCACAAACCAAACATAAAAGCTCAATTGTACTCCAGCAGGGGAAGGCTGGAGGGATAGAGGCCTGTCACCGATTGCACACTGGCCTCTCTGGTGTGATATACTGTATTCGGATATGTTGTAATGTTCTGCACCAGCATTCCCATTGAGTCCAATGGATACTCCATGATATTTTGCATTACAATTGGATACGCCATTACATAACGACATTTATATAGCGCCCTTATCTAGGGCGCTGTACATTAGTTAGTAAAACAATGGTGGAACTACATATGGAACATGTCATGTGATGGGCATAGAGTCATTGTTAAGATGTCTTTGTGTCATGTATATGGGGCAGAAACACAATGGAGAAAGGATGTCTCTCTCCCCGCTTATGAAGAAGCACATTTCTGTTAAGACACAGACTTGTAAATGTACGAGAGGGATCTTGGCCGTTACTATTTTCTTCTACAAATAGTCGCTTTGCACACGTGAGACACACAAGTCATGGGAAACGGAGCCAAACCACAAGCAACTGAAAGAACTGAAACTCTATGGGTTCCCGTGGTTAACCTTTAACACGCAACAGAGTCCCACATACTGTACAATGCTGAAAGCATTCACCCGCACAGGAAGGGTGTACAGTACCAGAGATACTATTTGCACTGTACAGATAAGCTGCAGCTGAAGTTACATTTATTAACATGTTCACCGCCTTAGCACAGTGACTCTTTAAAGATAAGGCATTTCAGCATTAAAGGTGTCAAAAGCTGCAGCCATGTATGCTGTAGCAATTAAATACAAAACAATTAGCCATCTAACGCCATTTCTATGTGGATCATTCATCGTTTAGTAATGTGTTCAATTAACTGAGCTTGATCATTTTAAAACACACCTCCTTATCAAAGCATAGGAGTAACTCTGTGGCTGATACTTTATACCTCATACATCGACCTTGACCCCTTGCAGACGCACTTACCAGAACACCTTCCTACTGTCTCTGTACTTCTTCCTACTTACCCATTAGATTGTAAGCTCTTCGGGGCAGGGACTCCTTTTCCTAATGTTACTTTTATGTGTGAAGCGCTTCTTCCCATTATGTGTTATATTATTATGTCACGTGTATCACTGCTGTGACGCGCTAGGTACATGGCGCTATATAAATAAAGATATAGATACATACATTAAGGGAGAAGTGGTAGAAATGTGAATAAGGGATTAGTTGAATGCTGCCGAAAAATAAAAAATGGAATATCTGCTTCATCCGTCTCCTAATAGAACATGTAATGAGCTCAACTGCAGGGATTAAAGTGAGGTCAATACCGCATCCCAGAGTAAAAAGGGTGATCACAACGAAAAAGGATCCAGGGAAAATGCTAAAACTGTTGGCGATTGTACAATCCAGAATCCACAATTTGGTAAACCCACCCGATAAACACAGGTCTTGGGATGACACCGTAACTCAGTCAGCCAGGGTAACCTGCCGCCTGCACCATGCTTCTTCACCAGGTTATAGATACACATTTATACTGCGCATCAGTAAGTTGCATGGTTCTGTGTCAGACGGAATACTCCTACACGTTGTATTTGTGAAGCTCCTGTATTTTCATGCTTGTTACAGGGATTTCATATTTATGACACAGCCCCCTTTGTGATAACCAATTTGTAAACTGAAAAGATGTGGACTTTTTGAAGTGAAACTTCTTTGCTGGAACCTAATAAATGTTCATAGGACAAATCTCCTTCATGGAGACGGAAGTGTGTAACGGAAGCGGCGTCATCGGGCTGTGTTGGCCGCACATTATCAGAAGCATCCACCACCCCCTGCGCATGAGAGTTTGGGCACTAATGAGAGTGCAATTAGTATAGCCAGTAATCTGTTTGTCGAGTGATCATGGTGTTGTTGCTGTAGTTTGGAGCCTGCTTGTGGGGAGTACAGCTGTGGAGAACTGTATGTCAGGCACAGAATGTTTTGCTGAAAGGAAACTCTGGTGATGCGTAAGAAAGGATCCAATATTCGACTTGTCTCCAGATATCACACTAATCATGAGACTACTCATTCTTATTGGATGGATCCACATGGTCTTATTGCTTTTCAGTCTGAACCAAACATTATACAGTATCTACAATTTAACCAAATCTATTGGGCCCTAATTGACTCATTGATTGTAGCTGGCATATGGGAACCAACATATTCTAGTGCTAAAATAAAAATATGAAGCACTCTAAATGAAGTGTTTTAAAATCTTAAAAATAAATATAAAGTTGTTGTCAAATAATGAAAAAAATATATAAGTATATGGATTTTAAAAAGTAAAATAAGCATAGTAGCAAACGTGCAACTCTTTGCTAGAGTTGGTGTGAATACCAATAATACTGTATATAATAAAAAGGTGCTACAAAATGCAAATAAAGCCTATTGTGAATATTGATGCATATTAAAAAAAAAAAAAGGATGGAGGGGGGGGGTTGGAGGGGGAAGGGGGGGGGTTGCAGGGAAAAAAAATCGGCGGGCTGTTTAAAGCGCCAGTTTTTACAGCGTTGCTATCATGGTATGCAGAAAGCCCCGAATACCTGTGATAGCAACATTTGAAAAACTGGCGAGTAGCCGGCGACGTGATTATTGCCTCTCTGAAAAGGGCTCACCAGGCGATTTCTTTCTGCGGCAGAGAGAGCCGCCTCTCCCTGCGCAAATCTCGCCATAGATCAAAAGTTTTTAATATAAAATGTAATACTAGTGTATTGTAGCAGGGGGTCTCTGGAGCAGAACCTCCTTGATTTGAGGTCCGGGGACCTCCTGCATCCCGAGATACAGGCCTCATTATGTGGTGCCGGTATCTCTTATGCATTTTATTCCCACGGTCACGTGACGCGGGACATTTAAATGCATAGGAGATACCGCCATCCACCTTGAAGATCCGGAACAGGTAACAACATTCTTCTTTCTTTTATTTTCTATCACCGTCTTCTATCTTCATCTGTCAATCCAAAACCCAATGGTAAATCCAAAAAAGGATGTTCTCTCGTCTTCTTCCTGTTAAATGAGACGTACTGTCCTTATACTGTATATGGCCTGTGACGTCAGATTTTCAGGTCAGATTGTACAGCTCCATTCTGATTGGACGCTGTATCGTGCCCGCCTCTTTTTTTTTTTTTAGTTAAGGATGTGACGTCACATCCTTAAAACCACATGGCTATATCACATGTTTTTACAGACAATAGGACTGAAGACAATCCCATAGGTTACATTAGTCAAAAGGATGTGACATCATCTCTTTAAGGGGTGCGGGGGCACAGAGGGTGGGTTGTGTATTGGTGGTCAGTACATATTGTAATGTTTATTGTGGCAGAGGGGGTGAGTGAAGGGCCAACTACCCCCTTCACTCACTCCCTCTTCCCCCAATAAAGTTGCTGTTGTTCCTTAACCCCTTCATTACCTTAGCAGTTAGCTAGTAAGGTAATGAAGTTGCCTATAAATGCATTTTTATTGCATGGGATTGATGCTGGGGGGCTCCGGTGCTGATATTAATGGATGTCAGCTCCGGAGACTCCCGGCATCAATCCGACGCAGAAAAAAATACATTTTTGTTTCTAAGTCCCCGTCGCCGCATCTCACCACCTTTCTGCCAACTTTTCCTGGTGTGAGGATTTTGAGAGGAAATCTCCATTCTAGAGCCGCGATTAGCCTCGATAAGCTAATCGGGGCTACTACAATTGTGCGAGTTTGAAAACCTGGCGATAAGTGGCTTATCACTGCTCGTTTGGCGATTTATTTTTTTCTCTGAAAAAAAAAAAAGCCGAAAAGAGCTTAATCGGTGACTTTTCGGGGCTTACTGAAGACCTTTTTTTGCGAAAAGGCCTCGATAAGTGGCTTATCAACGCTTAGTGCATAGGTCCCGGGGTGTGTGCCGAGCACTCACGTTCTTAGTGAAAGGTCTGTGTTTTGTCACTGCAATTTTAATTATACTCTCAAAACGCTCTCATTCAATCAAAACCATCAAAATCAAAATACAATTTCAGTGACAAAATACACAGAAGTTTCATTTACAACGCGGGTGCTCGGCACACCCCCTGTTGCTTTTATTTTTTAATGGCTGCCTATTCCTTTAACAGCAGTGCAGGGCTGTGTTTGTAATACTCTCGGAATCCTCACATGGCAAAGCAACCTCCAATAATAAACAGAGGCCAACTAACCCCGGGCAGGCCTTTCACAGATAATCTATAACTTGAATCAAGCGCTTTTCTTCCAAAAGGTGTCTTTACTCACTGAGCCGCTCCTTCTCCCTACAATGGCAACACTGGTAACAGACTAGCAAATAGGAAGTCAAAACCAGGACTGCATTTCTTAAGCAATGCTCTTGGGTGTGACTATTGGCAAAAGAAAACCTCTCAGAGGGACAGTCTGTTTAAACAACATGTGGGTTGTGTTTGTTGAATCACAGATTGATATACCGAAGTGGTAGTGGTATTTAACCCTTTAGTTGCCATAGAAACATGCAATACATTGCAGAGACCCTCAGGCAGTGATAGGTTTTAGCTCATGGTTTCAGAAAGTTATCACTACGTTTGATGCCCAGAGATGTTCAATTATTCGATGGGGATAAGCCAACGTCATTCCCCCTGCAACTGAATAAGGGCCTGCCGGAAATATTTCATTACTGACAAGGGCAAAATCCCAAACTCATTAGTGGATTATTTCGCCACATCTTAGCCTTCAAAAAGAAGGTGATACTAGCGCAGAACAGCGGCACTGCGTACTTCACAGGTAAGGCTGCGAGTCCTGTAATGGGTGTCTGACACATCTGATGCAGGTTACAGACAATTCTGCACCAGTAGGTCGGGGTTGTTATTAGTACCACCTGCTGTGCGGACAGAATCACCTGCGCAGCCCGTGAACATGAGGAAAATAGGACTTTTATTATAATATATGTATTAAAAACAGAATTGGAGAAATCATGGGTAAGGAACGTCACACAGTACATGGAGGTCCTATGATATTGCGCAGTAGTTATCATCTGCACTGCAAAGGGAAGTTCATTTGTTACAGAAAAATATTTGTAATTCCGGTGAAAGACAGATATTGGGCTGTAAGTTACGGCTATGAAGAGGGACCACTTACAGTATCCATACAATTAGATGTACTGTATAGCAGAAACATAGTCGTGTTTCAGGGTGACAGGCTCCAAATAGCGCACTACTGCGAATAACAGCATATTTTTTCTCATATAGTGTTGTTAGTATACGCAGTGCGGTACAGATAATTTTCGCAGGCATATTGAGTCCATGGTCTAAAGCTGCAGTCTAATATTTTCTGCCTCAGCCCACAAGGAGATCTGATTCTGGGTTTCACATTCACCCACTACAAGGGCATCATTCTTATAACTAAGCTACTCCTTCCGTCTTTGTCTCCCTTAGGGTCCAAGTCATCTAATAGTATGGCATCGATATGATTTAGAGGTCTGTAATAAAACAGACAAGTGTAAGTATTTTAAATCAGTTTAAAACAAATGTCTGGAAATATTGTAATGTGTAATGTGTAGGGTGGATTTCATCTTTATCTCTCGCCTTATCCAGCCTCATTTTCTGGCTGGTCCCTTTATAGAAATGGTGCATGAATAGCTCTAATCTCTATTATTAGGATGGGATATGCTACATTGACAATCACCTGTGTACTGTACTGTAGTTACTGATGTAAATAAAAAAAAATTCAAAAGGACTTTTTTTTAGACTGAAAATACCTAAAAATGAAATGACTGATTTTCTTGTTTTTTTGATTACATATATTATTATTATTATTATTATTATTGCACCTATGCAGCTATACCAGGGGTCTGTACTGTACTTCTTGGTTTTGCAATGTTTTGATGGCGCCTCTGGCCCTTGAGGATTTAGATTGCACCATCTGTAATACAAATGTATATATTTGTATCTAAAAGTAGTAAATAATACACAGTAGACTTCCTTGTGTAAATACTGGACTATGTAACATACATTTGCCTATGCTCAGTTTACGCTATAAGTGTAAACCATGTCCAGACATACAATAGTGTGCAATTCGTGTGTTACATGTTTTTTTTTAAATCCAATACTAAAATGGAAAACTTAAAAAAATACAATTCAAATAAATAAAGGTAGTATTTCATGTGAAAGAATAACAAAAGGACCTCTTTCGAAAAAAATATGGCCATGTTATGAAGATCCAATCCAAAACTTCCCACTATAATATGGTCATGCTGGTCTAGCTGAAGATCCCCTCGGAAACTTTCCACTAATAGATGGTCATGCTGGTCTAGCTGAAGATCCCCTCGGAAACTTTCCACTAATAGATGGTTATGCTGGTCTAGCTGAAGATCCCCTTGGAAACTTTCCACTAATAGATGGTTATGCTGGTCTAGCTGAAGATCCCCTCGGATACTTTCCACTAATAGATGGTCATGCTGGTCTAGCTTAAGATCCCTTCGGAAACTTTCCACTAATAGATGGTCATGCTGGTCTAGCTGAAGATCCCCTCGGAAACTTTCCACTAATAGATGGTTATGCTGGTCTAGCTGAAGATCCCCTCGGAAACTTTCCACTAATAGATGGTTATGCTGGTCTAGCTGAAGATCCCCTCGGATACTTTCCACTAATAGATGGTTATGCTGGTCTAGCTGAAGATCCCCTCGGATACTTTCCACTAATAGATGGTCATGCTGGTCTAGCTTAAGATCCCCTCGGAAACTTTCCACTAATAGATGGTCATGCTGGTCTAGCTGAAGATCCCCTCGGATACTTTCCACTAATAGATGGTCATGCTGGTCTAGCTGAAGATCCCCTCGGAAACTTTCCACTAATAGATGGTTATGCTGGTCTAGCTTAAGATCCTCTCGGAAACTTCCCACTAATAGATGGTCATGCTGGTCTAGCTGAAGATCCCCTCGGAAACTTTCCACTAATAGATGGTCATGCTGGTGTAGCTGAAGATTCCATCGGAAACTTTCCACTAATAGATGGTTATGCTGGCCTAGCTGAAGATCCCCTCGGAAACTTTCCACTAATAGATGGTCATGCTGGTCTAGCTGAAGATCCCCTCGGAAACTTTCCACTAATAGATGGTCATGCTGGTCTAGCTGAAGATCCATCGGAAACTTCCCACTAATAGATGGTTATGCTGGTCTAGCTGAAGATCCCATTGGAAACTTCCCACTATAATATGGTCATGCTGGTCTAGCTGAAGATCCCATCGGAAACTCTTTAGAGTTTCTTACATTTTATTATGATGGAAAAAATAATGACCCAACCAGTATTGCCTACCTGACTTGATATCTTCAGGAGTACATTTCTTTTTCTTCTGCAGTTTTACTCTAAGTAGTTCTGCACCAATACAGAAAACTACGATGTGGGGACCTACCTCGTATGGAAACGAGGGATGATTACAGCTGTGATTCCAAAGCTGTGCCGCAGAAGGCTGAGGTTTCTGAAAATGCTAACAAACCAAAAACAGGGAGAGGGGAAGAAAGCAAATGTTCTTATATCAGCAATTTTCGAAAATAGAAAGCTGCTGAAGGGCTTGACATATGAATGTCTAAAGCACTTATTCCCATGATCTCTTATTTATATTATCTGTTATTTATTTGATTACCATGTGTATTACTGCTGTGAAGCGCTATGCACATTAATGGCGCTATATAAATAAAGACATACATACACACAATATGCCTCCACACTGAGGCAGTGTTAATATGATTTGCACACCAAAAAAATTGGACCAGCTAAGTGATGTTTTTAATGGTCACTTGTAACCACCCGTAGTCTTTCTGTGCCAGCCGCTATACAGTATGTCTGTCATTCATAGTCAACCACACCCACTCACATCACTGATAAAATAGCCACCACCCTATTACTATTCCCTCCTCTGTCCTGTGCTCAGTGACTGGGCGCCGCCAGAGTTGCCATAACATCTAGGGCAGGCCTGCACAACTCGTAAAGCGAGAGGGGCCGAACTGCTCCAAGGAAAAAAAAATTGGGCCGCACGGATAAAATCATCATCATCTCTCCTCCAGCACCTCTCATCATCATCATCCTCATATCTCCCCCAGAACCCCTCACTATCAACCTTTGCGATACTCCCCATCTATCTCTCATACCCCCATCTCTCCCCCTCACCCACACACCCACACACAATACTCCCCCTCCACATCAAACACACAATACCCCCCTGCACACCACACACATCCCACACCCATGCACCTCACATCACTCTCCCCCCCTGCACCTCACATCACCCTCCCCTGCACCTCACATCACCCTCCCCTGCACCTCACATCACCCTCCCCTGCACCTCCAATCACCGTCCCCTGCACCTCCAATGACCCCCCTACACCTCAAATCACCCCCCCCCCTTGCACCTCAAATCACCCCCCATGCACCTCAAATCAAAAGAATGTATAATTCCTAGGGGGGACACACACACACACACACACACACACGAAGACAGAGTGGGACTCAGTGAGCAGCGTGGCACCGCAATGAAGGACAGGACAGCACCAGGTGAGGCAGTGACATGTACCTGGCTGCAGTAGAGACTTGGGCTGCAGGCTGAAGGAAGCCGCTCACAGCTGCGCAGTGCGAGAGGGCCGCTTCCAGCAGCGCGTGCCAGGCTGGGGCCGCGTTCCGAGCCGCGCAGCCCCCTGGTGCACAGCCCACGGTGTCCTGCAGCACAGTGCCCCCCTGGTACACACGCAGCCCCCTGGTGCACAGCCCGCGGTGTCCTGCAGCACAGCGCCCCCCTGGTACACATAGCGCCCCCCTGGTACACACGCAGCCCCCTGGTGCACAGCCAGCGGTGTGCTGCAGCAGAGCGGCCCCCTGGTACACGCAGCCCGCGCTGCAGCAGCCTCTGCCAGCGGAGGAGGGCGAGAAGAAACACAGGAGGGAGCGCCGGGGAAGGACTTGACTTGGGGGCACTTGAGAGCGCTCGTGCGTGTGCGCTCATCCAATCCTCTGCCGCAGAGGAGCTGGCTGTTTTACTTCCCCCTCTGTCCCACGCTGCGAGGGGGGGGGAGCATGGGGGGAGAGCGGGCACTGCGCATGCGTGCCGGGAGGGGAATCGCCGCCATTTTTTAAACTTTTTTTAAATTGATTTATTTAATTAATTACAGCAGTAGAAGAACAGAGTTCATCAATAGTGCTCTAAATGACTATGGATAATGAAAATAACAATGTCAATTCAGATATTCTTGATAGAAGATGTCTTGATGCAGGCTATTGATATATAGGTGAGTATTGGGTATGTAGGTGAGCGCTGTGTAGAGGACATATATATTGAAGTCCTAGAGGTGTTGTGAATGAAGAGTGTTAAGCTCCATCACATCACTCCTAATGAGGACAATGTCACACACGCTTGAACCACCCTAGTGTATACCTCCAAAGGAAATAAAGGATAAACTCACATGAAAAAAGCCTGGTTTCTTCTTGTTGGTGGCGTGCATCCGGAAAAGTGGTAGATAGGTGGGTATTCTGCTGGAGGCAGTGTGTCAGAGCACAGCCATAAATGATCAGGAAAGCAGCTTGTGGTTAAAAGATATTCTTTATTCGGACATCATGGTGCAGTCAGGAAAATGGAGGGAGCTCTTATGCGTTTCACGCCTCGTTGGCGCTTCGTCAGAGAGTCTGACGAAGCGCCAACGAGGCGTGAAACGCGTAAGAGCTCCCTCCATTTTCCTGACTGCACCATGATGTCCGAATAAAGAATATCTTTTAACCACAAGCTGCTTTCCTGATCATTTATGGCTGTGCTCTGACACACTGCCTCCAGCAGAATACCCACCTATTTAATTAATTAACTGGCGCCGACCGGAGTCATCGCGGGCCGCACAGAGAGGCCAGACGGGCTGCATGTTGTGCAGGCCTGATCTAGGGCCTTGACTTTTCCATATTGATTTTGTGTTCCTCCTTGCAGTAACAGACTACTAGTAGTAGTCTACTAGTAGTTAGACTACAGTTAATATATATATATATATAGTATATATATAGTTAATATACTCACCTTCTTCATGCAAGACCAATAACCAATAACCTCAGCTGATATGACATGGATCTAATTGCATTCTCTTCACAGGTATGTTCCTGATGTTGAAACTCTCTGTATAAGACTGAATCTGGCCTTGTTGAATTGATATATAAGTATGTTCCTGATGTTGAAACTCTCTGTATAAGACTGAATCTGGCCTTGTTGAATTGATATATAAGTATGTTCCTGATGTTGAAACTCTCTGTATAAGACTGAATCTGGCCTTGTTGAATTGATATATAAGTTAGTATGTTTGAATGTAAAAAGTATTTTTTTTTTTTTTTCCTCTTAACTCTGTGCTGTTAATTGACCAAATGGAACAAGGTGACTGATTGGGGAGGGGGAGGGTCATGTGACCTTTTTTTGTGTATAATACTAACACCTTCGCTGCATTGGGCAGGAACTGCATTAGGCAGTGAGGCATTTAAAGTGAGGTTTTTAAGTGATACAGTTAGACTACAGTTTGACTAGAGGTGACTGGGGACTGCTTTTTTCTGCAAACTCTTTAACTCAAGACAACAAATGATAAGCTATTCAGATCACACTATGATCCCATGCTTGTTAGCCTGCATAGTTTAACCCCCCACCCCTTTACAACTTCTTTCACTGCAGCCTCTCCCAAAACTGACTGCACAAAACACTGAAACCCTGACTTGACCCTAGCATTGCAATGCAGCAAAACACATGACAAGGTACAGGTTCACCCCTGCTGTTTAGTCTGCACACACTCACTCTGCTCATAACAGCTCCATGCAACACTGCCTACCTCTGGCATCATGAACCTGCTATGTCTTCTAACTTTTTTCTTTCTCCTGGCCTCATGGAGATGTTACTCCCTCTATCCACTACAAACTCCTCCATCCTGGCCCGCACCCAACATCACCATACACCCTGGACTACTCAAAAGCCTTGCACTATCTACTGAATGTTGGTGGAGAACTCTAAAAACCAGCACACCAACCACTGCTCACTCTAATGGAAAACACCACAAATTTACAACTTGTAAACAACTACCCAAATTTCTTCTCATACTATTACTCTCTCTAGCAGGTGATATTGAAACTAACCCAGGTCCTCCCATTTCAGCTCTGTCCCATGCCCCTGAGAATTCCACCTTTAAATTCCAAAAAGGGCTATCTGTCGCCCATATAAACATCCGGAGCCTGCTGCCCAAACTAGACGAACTAAGGGCATGGTGCCTTATGCATAAACCCAAAGCCATCGTTCTTACAGAAACATGGCTATCCTCTAAAACCCCTGATGCAAATATCGCCATTCAGGGATACTCCATTTTTAGGAGAGATAGGTCAAAGAGAGGAGGAGGGGTGTTATTTTATATTGCAGACACCTTACAATTTACACTGCTACATTGCCCACCAAGTCCACCCTCTTTTGAAACTCTAGTTGGCAAAATCTGCCTCCCCTTTTCTAAGCCCATCTTGCTTGCTGGCATCTACCGCCCCCCTAAAGCCCTTCTACAATCCTTGACTGATATCACCCAATTTCTTGCCTCCATTTCCTCTCTGAATGAGATGAGTGAGCTGCTAGTTCTTGGGGATTTCAACTTCAATTGGCTTGACCCTAAAAACCACAAAATCCAGATACAACTCAAGTCACTTAACCTATCGCAACTCATTTCCCAACCCACACGAATAAACCTGAAGTCGCATAACCATTCCTTGCTAGACTGGATTCTCTCCTCAAACCCCAGCAGAATCCAATCCTCTGGCATCCTTCCTGACATTTTCAGTGACCATGCAATAGTGTACTGTGTAAGGAAAATTAAACCGCCCCATTCAAGCCCCAAAGTTCTCCTCACTAGAACATTTAAAAACTTTAACCCACAACAGTTTCTGGATGACCTTACCAACTGCCCATGGCACAGAATCGATTTAATTCCCGACCCTGATTCTGCGCTCGACTATTTCCAATCCGAGTTCTTAAAACTCTGCGATACCCATGCTCCACTACGCAAAATAAGGGTACGGGGGGCCCACCTTCCATGGGTTACACCTGACCTTATAGCACTCTACCAGTTCAGGGATGCCTTGTGGAAAAGCTAAAAAGTAACTGGCACTACCAAGGATCTCAATCACTACAGATGCCTGCGGAACGTGTGCACAAGGCAAACAAGGCATGCAAAAGCACAATATTACTCTGACAATCTCCTCCAGAATACATCAAACCCAGCTAATTTCTGGAAGGTTATCAACAATATATTCCAGCCTCCTAACCATCAACAACCAAGTAATATCACTAAGGGGGATATTACTCTGACAAACCCCACTGACATTGCAAATGCATTCAATGATTACTTTGTGGGGTGTGCCACTAACTTATTAGCGAAACGCAGCACAAACCCCAAACCTGAATCTCATCCTGGGAGTACCCCTATAGTCCCACCCCCTCCCAACACTGCCCACAATTTTCAATTTAGCCCAGTATCTGAAGAGGAGATTACACAAGCGCTCCTCAAACTAAAACTAAGCAGCCAATGTGGACCCGACTTACTACAATCTAGGTTCCTACGACTTGGTGCCCCAGCCATTGCCAAACCAATTGCGTCCATAGTCAACTCTATCCTGTCTGCAGGCCATATCCCTAAGACCTGGAAAACTGCCAGAGTTGTCCCAATCTTCAAAAGTGGGGACAAAAACACTGTCTCAAACTACAGGCCAATCTCACTTCTCCCAATTCTATCCAAAGTTATGGAAAAATGTGTCCACTCCCAATTAAGCGAGTTCTACACCAAGACAAATTTCCCTAGCCAATTCCAGTCTGGGTTTCGTCCCAAACACTCCACCGTAACTACCCTGCTAAAAGTTTGCAATGAAATCCAGTGTGGAATGGAACGGGGACAACTCACTGGTGCAGTATTCCTAGATTTTGCAAAGGCTTTTGACACAGTTGATCATGCTATCCTGCTTAACAAACTCCAGAGCTCTGGAATAGGGAAACATGCTTTAAACTGGTTTCAGTCCTACCTATCAGGAAGATCCCAACATGTGTCCATCTCAGGCTCTAACTCCAACCCCCTGGATATCACCTGTGGTGTCCCGCAAGGCTCTGTTCTGGGGCCCCTACTCTTCTCAGTGTTCATTAATGATCTTCCCACAGCTTGTAAGGAAGCCTCAATACACATGTATGCAGATGACACAATCCTGTATGCACACAGCCATAGCCTCTCTGACCTTCAACACATACTTCAGTCTGACTTTTTGAGACTCGAAAACTGGATTTCCCAAAACAAACTGTTTTTAAACACTGACAAGACTGTAACAATGGTATTTGGGACCAAGACTAAATTTGTAAAGCTTCCAGTGACTGAGCTCCTGATTAGAACCAACGCTAAAACCACCCTAACACCTGTCACTAGTTTTAAATACCTGGGCTTATGGTTTGACTCCCACTTAACATTCGGGATGCACATTGATACCCTGACAACCAAGACCTATGCCAAACTAGGGGTACTTTACAGGAACAAATCCTCCCTAAGTCTCCTGGTCAGAAAGCGTATTGCACAGCAGATGCTAATGCCAATTATTGACTATGGAGACATAGTATATGGCTCGGCTCCTCAAACCCACCTTAGCAAACTTGACACCCTCTACAATTCAATTTGTCGTTTTGTTCTCCAATGCAACTACAACACACATCACTGCGAAATGCTCAAAGAACTAGATTGGTCATCACTAGAGTCTAGGCGCAAAGTTCACCTTTCCTGTCTCACCCTCAAATACTTTCTGGGCAAGCTACCCAGCTACCTGAACAAGCTCCTCACCCCTACCACATGCGGTACCTATCACCTGAGATCAGACTCCAAAAGACTATTCATGGTCCCAAGACTCAACAAAGTATCCGGACGTTCCTCCTTCTCCTTCCGTGCACCCCAAAACTGGAACAACCTACCAGAGACTCTCATATCCACCACCAGCTTAAGTTCTTTCAAATCTAAGGCTGTCTCACACTTTAATCTGGTCTGTAACTGTTTCATACGCTCATAATATATATTTTCTTTAACTGTGCATGCAATGTCTTGTATATAAATGTATACCTTGTTCATTTATGTAACTGTATTTGTAACCATGTATTATTTGTTTTACTCTGTGCCCAGGACATACTTGAAAACGAGAGGTAACTCTCAATGTATTACTTCCTGGTAAAATATTTTATAAATAAATAAATAAATAATAACAGCCCAGTCTTTCATTTGGAGTGAGATATACTCATCAGAAGTCTCCTGTTGAGCATGTTTGAGGCCATAAACTTGTGTAGCAGGTCCCTATAAATACTACAGAGTCAGAGTGCTGGTACCAGGATCAATCCTCTTTTATCTTTCACTCAACTTTTACTCTGTAGACCTGTGAGCTCCACCACCATCGCTAATATTTTTGAGGGGTTATAATGAGAGTAGGGTCCATTTGTGTATATACCTCTTTAGTAGTGGGATTTATTTTGTTCTTTGTACCCTATAATGGTGCTAGAAGGCTCTGCTCTCCAAAGAGTTGGATCTTTAGAATCCTTAAATTTGTGCGTGTGTTTAGTTCTGTTCAGTACAGCTATAGATTGCAGCATATTCATTTTCACCCCTGTATAAGCTAAATGCTGCTTGAAGACAGGAATTTGGTGTTTACTATACTGAGCACACTGAAGAAAGAGGAGGAAACAGAAGAATGGTACAATAAATCTAACCAGAGGTTTCTGCAGCTGCACATTCCTCTTATCCTCGGTAGTGACGACACATTGCTGACATTTTTCCAGCGCTCTCTTATGCTTCTGTAAAGTGGACATCCTCTTTATGTAAACAGCTTGCAGGTGTCTCAGTGAACAAAAAGGGAAACTGCAACATTTCTGCCAAGATCTAAAATGAAAATCAAATTGTGCATCCAGCGACTCTTTAGTCTTCACAATACATTGTGGAGCAAAATTGCAAGAGGAAGGCATGCACAGCCCACTGTCCAATGCAAAAGTAAGGGTTACTCAGCTGAGTAGAAATCAGCAACACTATTTTACACCTTCTGCAGTGGGATGTGAAGTTCAGCGCAAAGAACAGAGGAATAGGATAAAGTCCTCTGTGCAAGATACTCAAAGAATAATTCTTTAGATGGTACACTGGCGACACACTTTATTCGAGCTTGGCTAGTCCCACGAATTCGGGTATACCCGGGTGTATTGAGGTTTGTGACTGTTTTCTGCCCGAGTACATTGAGTTATTTTCCAAGCAGGGATTGAAGCATTTTATTCCCGCTGGCTGCAATACTGCACAGTATATATATATACTGCATTACAATTCATGAATTTATGCCATCTGGTAGACACGCGAAGCATTGCAGCCTATTAAATCCTAATCATTATCATTTAACAGATCAGCCGCCCATCAGCCAGGCATGAACCCAGGCTGGGAAGGCAAATGCAACGGGGCTTGTCAGAGGTGAGGAGCGGCGCATTCCAGGTATCTGCCAGGTACATACCGGGTATTTGCTCGAATAAAGTGTGTCGGTGCAGTAGGTGAGTACTTCAGTATTGTGGGATAACTTTTTAATTTGGACTAACAATAGATACTATAAGACAAGGTTCAAGAGTTCTCCTCTCTCCCTCAGGTCAAGCAATAGAGAGAATTCTCAAAAGCTTGTCTTATAATATCTATTGTTTGTCCCAATAAACAATGTATCTGTAAGGAATCGGGGAACACGTCCTCTGCGACATGTTCCCTCCTTACCTGTTGTCTCGCAGTCCTCGACACTGGCACAAGCGCGTACACGCACCCCGCTCTGCTTACAGAGTGCGCGCGCAGCTCTTCTAGAGTACTTACAGCCTCTTGTCTCCTGCAGCCAATACTTGCCTCCGCGGAGGCCACGCCTCCGTTCCTCCTCACTTGTGACTGGTTCCTGTGTGCTTTAAATATCCTGCAGTTCCTGTCTTACGTGCTGAGCATAACTAGTTGCAGCCTTGTGCTTCCACGTCTGTTGTGCCTTGCTCCCTATCTTGTGCTTCTTTCTACAATTAACCCTTCGTGTACCGACCCGGCTTGTACTTGGAAACTCCTGTGGATACTGACCCCGGCTTTCCCTCGACTCTGCTGATTTCTCCAACCCTGACTACTACTATTCTGATCTCTCCAACCCAGACCCGGCTACATTGACAATCCGCCTGCCAGGCACGTTTCTGCTGCTGTGGGTCCCTGGTTCAATACTTCCCCACCTCAGTACCGGAGTCCTGTCTTGCTCGTGGGCAACACAAGCATTACAGTATGCTCAGCCCAACGAACATGAACCCCCCTCAGGTGGGCCAAGCCCTGTCTTCTATCTCTGAGCATTTTCAATATTTAGACAACCAGATTGCTTCCCTGACTCAAAGTCTGGCAACGGTTTCTCTCAACCAATCTCAATCCAGATTTGTTAGGCCTGCTACTCTGTCTGTCTCTTCCCCTGAAGCCTCTCTCTCGCCACGTCTCCCCACTCCCAATCGCTATGCGGGACGTCCCCATGGATGCCGAGGTTTCCTCAACCAATCTGACATACAGTTCGAGTTAACCCCTTCTCGCTTCTCTTCCGATAGATCTAAAGTGGCGTATATTATTGCTTTATTAACCGGAGATGCATTGGCATGGGCATCCCCCATCTGGGAGCAGAGACCGGAGCTTGTCCAGGATTTCCCAAGATTCAAGAAGGAATTTAAGCAGGTCTTCGATACCCCTGGCCGTAGAATTACTGCTGCTTCTTCATTGTTCCACATTTCACTGGGTCACAGAGCGGTTGCGAGATACGCTCTGGAATTTCGGACCATCGTGGCAGAGACGGGCTGCAACGATGAAGCGTTATCTGCAGCTTTCTGGCAAGGTCTCTCCGAGGCATTAAAGAATGAATTAGCTGCTCAGGAAAGACCCACGATGCTAGAAGATCTTATTGCCGTATGTATTTGGGTGGATCAACCTTCAAGAAAGGAGGCTTCAACGCCATCACTCACGTTCTTTCACACCAACTGCTCTTAACACCAGTCTATCTCCTCCCACTTTCCCAGCTCTTGAGGCTCTGGAACCAATGCAGTTAGGAAGTCACCAGCTCTCCCCTTCAGAGAAACAACATCGGATAATTGGAGGATTATGCCTGTACTGCGGCCTGTCGGGTCATCTGGTGCTTCATTGCCCAACGAAGCCAGGAAACGCCAACACCCAATGAGGTACAAGGGCGTCTCATTGGGTACCATTTCCTCTTCCCCTTCTATTAAGAGAGGTCTGCCTACCAGGGTTATGCTGTCTATCTTTCTTGAGGGTCCTGGCTTTTTTTCCTGCTTCTGCCTTCATCGACTCCGGGTCTGGGGGAAATTTTGTGGATCAAGATTTTGCTACCAAACACAAGATTCCTATGATCAAGAAATCAATACCGGTGGGTTTAGAGGCAATCGACGGACGTCCCCTGCAGGTAGCCTTCATTTCATTAGAGACTCCTACGCCACTACCGACGGTCACAAGGAGCAGATCTCACTGGATGTTATCTATTCACCTTCTGTACAGGTAATTCTGGGACTTCCTTGGCTCCAACAACACAATCCACTTATAGACTGGACAGACAAGAGACCTATACAATGGGAGATAACTTCGAAAGTTGCTCCTGCATCCTCGGTACAACTTATCGCTGGAGTAGAGACCAGTACTCCTGCCAAACCCACACTTTCTGAAGTATATGCAGATTTTATCAATGTTTTTGATAAGGTCCGTTCTGAAATCCTTCCTCCTCACCTTATGACTGCCCCATTGATCTTCTGCCGGTGCCATTCTTCCTAAAGGTAGATCTTATCCTTTGTCGCTTCCCGAGACTAAGGCTATGTCTGAGTATATTCAGGAGAATTTAAAGAGAGGGTTCATTAGAGCTTCACCCTCCCCAGCCGGGCTGGGTTCTTTTTTGTTAAGAAGAAGGATGGTTCGCTCCGTCCATGCATAGACTATAGGAGCCTTAACAAAATAACCCTGAAAAATCGTTACCCCTTGCCACTCATTTCAGAATTGTTTGATCGTCTACAAGGTTCTTCCATTTTTTCTAAACTTGATCTTCGTGGGGCTTACAATCTTATACGTATTCGACAAGGGAACTGTAACAAGGGACTTATCCCTGTTCAGAAAACATGCCTCTAATCCAGCAGTGTGCTGGTTAATTGACCAGCACCTGGCTGATTGGAGGTTTGTTAGAGAAAAGGCTCCTCCTGAGACAGGAAGGAGAGACTCGTAAGCTCACACGTGGGCTGAACCAGGAAGGGACACAGATGTCTTGAGTGGCTGTAGGCTGACAGCCAGACAACAAGACAACAAGGGGGAGAAAGATTCTAAAACCTGAAAGCTGACAGTGCCTTAGGACAAAATGGCTGCACCAGGAGAGCAGAGAAGGATTCCCCCCTACAGCTACCAGAGAGACAGATAAGCTTTGCTTTCTAAGACTGTTGTATATCTTGTGACATAGTCCAAAGATGTTAGGCAGCTTTCTGCCCCGTTTTAGGTCAGAAAGTGCAGGAATAGTTAAAAATGATCCATTCCACAGCTTCACATTTACTCAGGCTGGTGGATGGAAAATCCAGACCACAGTTTACAATGTGTCTAGTTCTCCCTCACCTGCCCTCCTAATCACTTGCACAGGTATTTAGAGCAGAGAGGTTTGCTTTTCAGTCTCTCTCCTTAGAGCCTGGTGGCTGGGGGTGTCGCTGCTCCCCTGTATCCAGTTCGGGGTGGACAGCCCCTTCAAGTATCACAGTACCAGAGGATTTGCCTGGACACTTGGGACCGAGTTCCCACCACGAACAGATAAGACAAACACATGTTTACTGCCGTATCTAATAGACTGAATGCTTTATCTGGTGACCCTAAATAAGAGGGCATTGTTTTAAACTGGGGAACCAGGTTAGTTGGCCCAGCAGCAGTTAGAGGCTGATTATGATGTGTAGTTAGATCCCTGAAAGGGATAGGATTTTGTTTATATAATTTGGTTTCTTGTTACTTGAAATAACAGTGTGGGAAATACTATAACACTGATATGAGTAAACCGCTGAATGTAAATATCTGAGTGCCTCTTGCCTACACATGTTAAAGCTGCAGTCCCTTACTTGGATGAAAATAAAGCAGGCAGAAGCCTGCGTTAAGCAGCATAATACTTTGTATGATCCTGTTTTTGTATAAATAACCCTAGAAGACTGTGTCGGGAAGAACCCAGACAGACGTCAGCGCTACAAAAGAGGGGCGTTTGTCACAATCTGCACATATCAAAATATATGTTTGGGGCTGGGAAACATGCTATCTAAAGGGAGTTCTGGACTGCATATGTTTAACTAGAAATACTCCCAAATGGAGAAGAAGCTTTGTTTGACGATTTTCATGTGTTAAAGAAGAAAGCGCAATAAAAGCCTTATTTTAGTTCACCTTAAAACCAGTCTCTATTGCGTACCTCTGCACACATCTCTTACAAGGACGGATGGAAAACGGCCCTCAATACGAGAGATGGCCATTGCGAATATTTGGTCATGTCGTTCGGGCTCTGTAACGCCCCAGCAGTTTTTCAAAAATTCTTGAATGATATTTTTCGAGATGTTCTCAACATGTTTGTAATTGTCTAGCTCAATGATATTCTTATTTTTTCCAAGTCTATTCCCAAGCATATTCAGCAAACCAAGTTAGTCCTCTCCAGTCTACGTGAGAATCATCTCTATGCCAAGATGGAGAAATGTATTTTCCACCAAACGTCTACTTATTTCTTGTGATACATGATCTCTGACGAAGGCTTCTCCATGGATCCTGATAAACCCAAGGCAGTTGTAGATTGGCCCCAAACCACTTCTCTCAAGGTGATTCAGCGGTTTCTTGGCTTCACCAATTATTATCGTACATTTATCTGTAATTTCTCCACCACAGTGGCTCCCATCACTGCCCTGATGAAGAAAGATGCGGACACTTCTTCTTGGTCTCCTGAAGCATGCCAGGCCTTTGAAACTCTTAGGAAGGTGTTCGTCTCTGCTCCCATCTTACGCCAAAAGGACCCTAAACTTCCTTTCACTTTGGAAGTAGATGCCTCGGATATTAGAGCAGGAGCCGTACTCTCACAGAGACAGTCCCCTCAGGATAAGCTACATCCATGCATTTATTTTCAAAAAAATTCTCCTCCACAGAACAAAACTACGATGTTGGCAATAGGGAACTCTTGGCCATCAAATTTGCTTTACAAGAGTGGAGACATCTCCTGGAGGGGACCGAAGATCCAATTTCGATCCTTACGGACCATAAAAATCTGTTATCTATCGAGGGTGCTTGTCGACTCGTTTCCCGTCAGGCTCGCTGGGCATTGTTCTTTTCCATATTCAATTATATCATTTCCTACATTCCTGGTACTAAGAATCTAAAACTGACGCCCTATCCCGTCAATTTGTCAGTGAAGACAGATCTAAAGACATTCACGAGACCATTCTTCCCACCAAATATCTCATCTCGGCGAACTCTTTTGATGTACTAGACAAGATATTGGAGACTCAGACGCTCATCCCTGAGGGTATGGAAATGCCGGAGGGTTGTTTGTACCCGGGTACTAAAAGAACTTCCGATCTGATCAGACGCACCTTTTGGTAGCCTAATATGCTTAAGGATATCAAAGAATTCATCAATTCATGTTCCAACCTGTGCTCGAAATAGGTCCTCCTGCAATAAGCCATCTGGTCTGCCCCGTCCTCTCTCCATTCCGTACCGACCGTGGACACACCTCTCAATGGACTTTATTGTTGAGCTTCCTGTTTCTTGTGGGATGAATACGATTCTCGTCATTGTGGAGAGATTTTCCAAGCAGGCCCATTTCATTCCCCTCAAGGGTCTTCCTAATTCTTTCACCCTAGCAGATGTTTATATTAAGGAAATATTTCGTATTCATGTAGTTACACTCTCTATAGTGTCCGATCGGGAGCCACAGTTCGTCTCGAAATTTTGACATGCCTTTGCCGAAAGGTTGGAGATCACTCTTCTTTTTCCTTCTGGGTATCATGCCCAAACCAATGGTCAAACGAGAGAACGAATCAGTCTTTAGAGCAATATCTGCATTGCTTTATTTCCTACGCACAGGACAACTGGGTGGAGCTACTTCCATGGGCAGAATTCGCCCATAACTCACTCAGAAATGAGTCTACGCAAGAATCACCATTTTTCATAAATTATGGATACCATCCAGCTCACATTCCCATCTCCTCCTGTCCTTCTGGGGTTCCAGCAGCAGATTCCAGAGTAAAGTCGCTCCAAGATTCTTGGAGGAAGATTCAAAAGACCCTGCAGGAAGCAGTACTCAGACAAAAGACACAGGCGGATCGCCATCGCCGTGAGGCACTCAAGTTTAGGCAAGGAGACAAAGTGTGGCTTTCATCTAAGAACATAAGACTGACGACACCTACACTGAAAAAGGCCCCATGATTCCTGGGCCCTTTCACAGTTCTCAAACAGGTCAATCCTGTGGCCTACCACTTGCAACTGCTTTGAACTATGAGAATCCCGGCAGTCTTCCATGTCTCATTGTTAAAACCTTTGGTTCAAAGTTCTCAATTCCCTGATGTCTCGCCTAAACCAGTTATAGTACAGGGTCAAGAAGAATTCGAAATTCAATCTATAAACGATTCCAAATACTCAAGTGGAGGAGTTCAATTTCTCGTTCACTGGAAAGGCTTCGGACCGGTGGAACGCTCATGTGTACTGCTTTGTCAGATCCAAGCTCCCAGCTTGTTAAGGCGGTTCCACACTAGGTTCCCGCACAAGCCTTATGGGAATCGTCCTGAGGCCGATCCTCGGGGGGGGGGGGGAGGGGGATACTGTAAGGAATCGGGGAACACGTCGCAGACATGTTCCCTCCTTACCTGTTGTCTCACAGTCTTCTACTCTGGCACCAGCGCGTGCGCGCACCTCTGCTCTGCTTACAGAGCGCACGCGCAGCTCTTCTAGAGTGCCACAGAGTTTAGTACCACCCCCTCGGAGACGCAGCTAATCTCCCTCGCGCGGCACGCACACGTGACGTCGTTCACCGCTCCCCAGCTGCGTGGCAAGTACTTACAGTCCACTTGTCTCCTGTCTAAATGTCTGATTTCGGAAGAAGAAATGTGGAATATATTCATTAACTTCTCAATCTCTGTACTTTTCATCACTGGTCTCCTCCGTGTCTTTCCTAAGAGACCCAATCATTTACTTCGTGAGAATGTCCCCGTGCATTTTTGTGGCCAACCAAATGAACCAGCTGGGTCTACATGTCTCCTCCATGACGGTGTAACATGGAGCTAGTTTTGAACCATGGATTTCCACTTCAGAGGCTACTCTCAGCAACAAACTTACTGTCCACTAGTGCCAGCCTCTTCTTTTCTTTTGTGAGGACAGAAAGCTGGATTTGTCTCTCCCAATGAAAGAATAATAAATAGGAGCAACCAAACTGCTTCACTATGTTACCTGTACTGTACGTTATTAGCAGACGCATCAGGTCAGCAGTTTGCTGCCCTCTTAAGTATGATTAATTTTGGTCGCGTATATTAGGCTGAAGTTCATACAAGCAGAAATCCCCATATATCTGCCCAATGAATACTTTCCTTTGGGAGAATGATGATATTAATGTGCTGCAAGGCAAATAGCATTTAATCAGCTCTGGGAGCTCAAACAGATGTCTAGTAGTGTTTGTCCAGTCTCCTTATCTTGGTGATAGGCAGCATGGATTAATTTGCCTTTCCATTCAGTCCCAAGAGCTGTACTTTTTACATTAACCCACTCTTCACTTAATATTCCCCCACCACACAAATGTCATTTTTTTGTGTATTCATACAGTATATAAAACAAATACAAGGAAATACTCTGCCAACAACCAACCTCTGGAGCTCCTTAACATGTGGTTTATGGCGTAATAACTAATACTGTGGCATTAAAAGATGAATATATTTATTCATGGATAGAAAGTCGGCAAATAGCTACAAGCAGGATGGACACCTTCTGGAGGCAGGGGGGAGTGATGCTCTATACCAGGGCTCTTCAACTAGCCCGTCAAATGTAGCCTGCGAAGGGTCGTTATGTGGCCCTTGGACTTTCTGCTGCTGCTAATTTCATACTAGTTGCTGGGGCATTTACAGATGTAGCAGAGGTTACTGCACCAGCTGGCGTGTGCAATAGCGCATTAGTACCATCCCTTTTTGTGCACGGCTAATGCGTTTAGAATGGCGGCTGCTCCCACTGACGCTTTGTGTGTACCCGCTGCAAAGTGTAAAGTCCTTAAATGTATATAAAATGACATTAAAGTAATCTTATGGCCCTTCTACTTATAAATGGTTTCTAATCTAGTCCCCTTGGAAAACTGTTGTATACTTCGATCTCCCAGAAGCCTCCAGTACTTGCTACTGATGGTGACAAGATAAATATAGGCTTGGGCCATTTGATCTAACCCAGTGTAGGCAATTCGAATATTATAATCTTATGTTAATCTTTTGCATTACTTTATGTGGGGTATTTGGTCACGGGCCGTTTTGCACACTTTACTGTATACTAGTTTCTCAATTAAAGGTTAAGACCATGGGGACTATTCTAGTAGCTACAATGTTGTCATTGTCACATTGTGCGTTTAGACAAAGCAATAAAGAGGGGGGGGGGGAAATTACATCTATGAAAATCTTTGACCGTGATGATTTGAAGCGGAAATTACCATAATGCTCAGAGATCTGCATCAACTACACTACTGTATGCAAAGCAGTTATTTTAGGCTGTGTGGGTAGGGAGAGAGCGACTGGGCCATGCAGTTTGGAGGGAGTTTAAAGGTGGAGCACATTGATTTATGAGTTTGAGACTCAGATACATTGAGCTCCATTAGGCTATTTCATATGACGTTAACCTATATTAACACTATTGTGATGTTAGGGGGTAACCAAGCTATACAATAAAGGTTAAGCCCATCTGGTTACCCCTGAAACCGTGGGGTCCCTGGAAACTATATAGCACCATAAGCCAGGGACCAGGTAACATAACATGCAAAAGTTAAAATGTCTCCAGCTTTTCCACTTTTCATGTTCCCTTTGTCCCAGACTCATGAAACTTTCTGTGTGTAAGTTTTAGCTGGGATATTTGGCTCGAAATGCAGTTGTTTTGTTTGCAGGCGTTCAGGGGCAGGCATTGCAGGTAGTCCCCTAATTCTCCCCGGCGTGCAGGCACGCCCAGAGTCCCCCAGACTCCTGGTTTTCCAGCCCAGATTTCCCAGTCCTATTTCCCTTACAAATATGAGTCTCCCCAAGTTATCAAATGTATTCAAGTATATTTTATTTCATTTGTGCTTTACTATAAATGTCTATTCAGTCAGCCCTGCCACCCATATAGGTGTTGGGAAGTCTGGATAGACATTTTAGTTCAAGGAACAGATGGGATGTTGAGAGGCTTCGGGGTGCTATGTGGCCGGGGCAGGATGGAGTACTGAGTCCTGAGAACAGAGACCCCTGGCGGGGAGGACACTCTGGTCTGCCAGACTCAGTAGAGCCTGCCCAGTAGGTGGCAATGGGTTGACTGGGGGAAGCGGCAGAATATAGACGAGTTTCCCATTGGTCAATTCATATGTCCCGCCCAGAGGGTATCCCGAGCCAGCTTGGCACACCCCCTCCTCTGACGTCAGCCAAAGGACGAGTCCCTATTCCTATTGACTGGTGGGGAGGAATTCCCACGCTCTGATTGGTCGCTCCTCCTACTTCCTTGCTGAACACAGAACAGGCGAAGGTATGTAATGAGAAGCCCCAGTCAGAGAACAAGACGATCCTGTGACTTTGGCCGGTGATGCAAAGGCGGCATTTCAAAGTTGCTCTGTTACGAATAGCAGAACAACCGGCTTTATTTTTGGAGCTAAGAAAGCCTGCCTAGCTGAGGCTAAGTCAGACGCGAGGTCCAAGTTCTCATTTAGAACGCAGCAGTCGCGGCTAGAGCTTCTAGCCAAAAAGAGGACCCTGAAACCCGGGTGTATATCCTTGTCAGGGTAAGCCTACCGAAGCAGACACCCTGCACCTATTTTAGCCTAGTTTTCACCTCCAGTGAAGTGGTTACTGCAGGGACTTAAAGATACGTTAGTTGAGTCAAATGGAAAAAGAATGGTGCAATGATATACTCATACATGTGTAGCGGGTATTCCCCCTACCCCAATCGCATATAGAGTGCATGTGAGGGAGAACCTATATGCTACCCGGTGTGTGGTGCTTTATACCTGTTAGGCTCACAGGAGGCCTGAGCCTCCGCCAGTGAGAGCCTGGGGTGAATCATCTGGAACGATCTTTCTTACAGCGCCTCCACCTATGTAGAATTCTAGAAGTGTAGAATGTACCCCACACAGGACCCCCATATAGTAACCACATACACCAAAGGTATATATAACACAGGTGTACTATATGCAGATTCAAACCAAAACACATTACACATGCATCAACCATATGACATCAACAGTGCATAACATCAGTGTCACCCTGTAACACTACTCCCCAGGGGTGATAACCCCACACCGTGTCCACAATCCCCAATGTCCTTCACTCCCACTTAGGAGTGTATACCCCATGCCCACCACCGTGTACCCCCACACCATGTCCACAGTATAACCCTTGTCCCGTGGTCAGTGCTGCCACTATGTGTGAGTACTCTGTAGTTGGTGCACTTAATTAACAATACCTGCCCAGTGCGGCTGCACCTGGGCGTTCAAAGGATCTTCAAAAAGGATCCGATGACCTCCTGGGCGACGTCCAGTTCCGCCAGCGCGGTGCTCAGTCAGGGCTGTCCACCAGAGTATGGTTCCGCTCTCTGCGGAGTGGGCCTGATCTCAAGCCTCGGAATGGGAAGCGCAGCGTCCACTGTGTCCCTAACTGTGCTGGGTCCCTAACCTAGGGCCTGTCCCTGCAGTGACACCATCTATTGAGTGGCTCAGGGCTAACTAGGGCCTAGGGAGCTGCTGGCCTAGTGCAGTGGGTCACTGACCCCTGCACCCTCACCTCCTTCCCCTACAATCTCCTGGCGCCGACTAACGTGGGCTCCGCGCGCAAAATGTATCAATCCCCGAGAGCAGGGAGATACTCTAGCCCTATAGGCTCCCTGGTGTCACGTGGTGCGATCCTGAGGCTCATGGGACATGTAGTCCCTGCTATTAGCCTCTCCTGATTGGTGGGGAGTTCGCGCGCTATAACTGCGCATGCGCGAGCTAGCCGACGGCCTCCACAACTATTTCCTCACTGCGCATTGCGCAAGGCAAAAGAAAATGGCGACGGCCTGCACTGTCGGGCCGCCGCAGAGCACCGGAGCGCTCACTGCTCGGCCCCCACCCCTGGCAACGGAGGTAACGGGGGTCCGGGGCTACACATGTATAAGTGACGGAAGATAATATGTGATGAAATCCCAGTGTGTTCGAAAGGTCAAAATCGTGTCCATAGGAAATGTGGTAAATTGAATAATCTAAATACTCTAAGTATGTCCCCGGAGAGGGCAAGTGATCCCGAAGTGAATAAGAGTGACAAATACAAATGTAGCTAAAGCCACTAAACAGTAACTGGTATAAGCAATACCAAATGAGATATTTCACCAGAATGGGTTAATATGTGGTCACTCCCAGACTGCAGCTCTTCAGAAGGTGTTGACTCCACAGATCTATAATAAGGTGAGAAAGAAAAGAGCTCACAACCACTCGTAGCATAGTATTTTCCAAAGTGTATTGGTATGACGAAAGGGTAATGAATGCATGTAGAAAAAGATAAAAGGTTACAGGTTAAAAGTGGGCCTGTCTGCATGAGCCAGCGGACTTTCCAAGAATAGGTGGTGACCTCACACGATGGCGACTTCACTTGTTTCACACACTTGTTTGGTGGTTGGTTGAACAACCTGAGGAGCACCGCAGAGGCCAGCTCGCAGTGAGCGGTAAAGGCGATCCAGTGGGTTCAGGGACGCATGTTGGTGGAGGGAGAAATATGAACAAAATTCTTATAGGCTCAGTAGCCTGATATAGTTCCAAGACTGACTGTGCAGACAATGACTCCAAAGTAGGGAGCAATAAAGGTTTAAGGCAACTACAGTATGGCTCTGGCAACAAAAAAGTACAGTAATGCCTACATTTGGAGTTACTCAGATGGTTGATCAGAAGGATGACGGCTCTACTATTTTAATACAGTATTAATTGACTTACTGTATTTACCTCTCAAAACACTCCTATACAACACATGGATACATACCTATAAACACACCTGAGACACCTGAAAAATATTCTGATTTGTATTTAAATGATTTAAGTTAGCATATTTCCTAAGTATTTCAGGTAATATTGAAACCTAATGCAAAGTTGTGTTACAATATCGTGATAGAAAGCCTATGCTAGTGAGATAAACAACGGCCATTGTTTTTGCATACAGATAGCTTTGTGGATATGCGTTAACCTCAGGATTAATAACGTCCTTTCCTTTTTTAGGTTACTGTACATCTCATGTAACTGAGCTCAGGGAGTCAACTTGTGTGCATCTAGTTTGGTGTAACATTATTGTCTTGTTGTCCGTGCGAGAGTTTATTGTTATGGTGAGTGGATTTCTGTGTGTCTTTGTGTTTTGTGTGTAAGTGATGGGGGAGGGGAGGAGTGTGTGAGAGGAGTGCTGGGAGTGGGCGAGAGAGGAATGTGAGTGGGCGTGAGAGGAATATGAGTGGGCATGAGAAGAATGTGAGTGGTCATGAGAGGAATGTGAGTGGGCATGGGAGGAATGTGAGTGGGCATGGGAGGAATGTGAGTGGGCATGGGAGGAATGTGAGTGAGAATGAAAGGAGTGGGGAGTGGCAGAGGTAAGAGGGTTGGTGGTAGTGGTGTGGAGGTTAGGAGAAGAGGTGAGGAGGTCTCCAGCTGGCCAGGCTAGTCCAAACAGAAATGAGCCCTGGAGAGGCTATGTGCCTTAGAATCGGACAGAAAGCTGCCTAATATTCTGGGACTATGTCACACTATACATAACGTGTATGTATGTTAGATGATTGGTATCTTATTAGGGTTGACGTAACCACAATAAAAACCTCTATAACATACCCCCTCCCTCCACCCCCTTCTGAAACTTAATGGGATCAGCTATGGGGCTGGCCATACTCCAAGCTGAGCTGAGGTACATTCCATCCAACAATGAGCAGTCACTTTACCTTCCTGTTTGGATATTGTCCCTCATTCCTTCTAAAGTGTAAGCTCTCCCGAGCCGGGCTCTCATTATCTAATGTATCTGTTTGTGTGTGTTAGTCCTCACTTGTATGTAACTATTTTTTTTAATATACATTGCTCTGTACCCCATTGTACCGCGCTCCGAAATATTTTTGTGCTTTACAAATAAATGATAAAAATAATTGAAAACCCTGTATTACTTCAAGTTCATCCAACATATAGTATATAGGCTTATTTATTTCAGAGAGACAGTCTGAGTCTGTCAGTCTTTACATTGTCGTTTTCTTTGGTCCAATACTTGTGTAAAATTAACTTTCATTCTTGGGATCATGACTTAATTTTCCTACGTTCAAACAATCCAAAATATACCAGGTGCGTCTGATGAAATGTTATCCCCTTTCCACACAGTAAAGCAACTTCACATGTCCGTATGTGATAATGCATGCAGAACATTTAGAAAGAAACCTTTTTATAGAGGATTTAAATACAAACCCAACAAAAGTAAAATAATGTTTTCTTTCCATTACTTTTTACTTCAAGCCACGCCAAAGAAACCCGTGTATGAATAACAATTATGTAGAAAAACAAAGTATACGTTTTATTCGATATTTAGGGAGACATGGATCAGGAGTCACAAATGGCTTTTTCCTTTTCTTTGCTGTTACAGTACATGGAGCACCAGTTTCGTGTCGCATTCCATGCGTTGTGTGCATTGTACAGTACACTGTACTTCAGTGTTTTTCAACAGGGGTTCCAAGGAACCCATCGGGTCCCCAGGCATCCCTAAAGGGAAACCTGCAATTTTCTGGTCATTCGAAAATTATAACAAATACAGAGCAATTTACAATGCATCTGATCTCAGATGCGCTATTAGAGAGGGTTGGGGTCACTTACAATGCATCTGATCTCAAAAACATTATTAGAGAGGGTTGGGGTTCCTTACAATGTATCTGATCTCAGACGCGCTATTAGAGAGGGTTGGGGGTTCCTTACAATGTATCTGATCTCAGACGCACTATTAGAGAGGGTTGGGGTTCCTTACATTGCATCTGATCTCAGACGCACTATTAGAGAGGGTTGGGGTTCCTTACATTGCATCTGATCTCAGACGCGCTATTAGAGAGGGTTGGGGTCACTTACAATGCATCTGATCTCAAAAACATTATTAGAGAGGGTTGGGGTTCCTTACAATGTATCTGATCTCAGACTCACTATTAGAGAGGGTTGGGGTTCCTTACAATGTATCTGATCTCAGACGCGCTATTAGAGAGGGTTGGGGGTTCCTTACAATGTATCTGATCTCAGACGCACTATTAGAGAGGGTTGGGGTTCCTTTCAATGCATCCGATCTCAGACACGCTATTAGAGAGGGTTGGGGATCCTTACAATGAATTTCACATAGGGTTCCTTAACCAAAAAAAGGATGGAAACCGCTGCTGTAGTTACTGGGGGCATTAAGGAGAGAATCACTTGACACGATATTATAGTGGGATGTAACAAAGTTTATGCTTCTAATTAATTTTGCCACATTAAAGTTGGCATTAAACACTGCACCTGAGACTTCCGAGTCAAATGTAACCAGAGGTGATTAGTACATTTCTTATATTTATTGGCAGTGCAAAATGGCACAAGAGAAAACATTTTCTGCTGCAACTAGACACAAACATCCTCATCTTGAGAACAGGCCGTCCAAGTGAAGTTAGTAGTCCATAGTCTGTGTCCTCCTATGGTCCTCTGCGAAATAGATTTGAAATCTCTCTTACGAAATAAGTCCATTTTTACATGCTCTTAAGAGTTCATTTTCTTCCAGATTTTCAAATCATATTTGCTATATTTCTCCATTACTATATTATACAAACAAGGCTCATCCTGTACATTAAGCCATCTACTGTACATCTATTCAATTCTATGACTGAAGCATATTGTAGGGAATGATTCAGAGTTCCACAGGCTATTGTTTGCCCCCAGATATGGCTCTCCACACATTCACCTTCAATGCTGGGCTCTGCATTGAGTAGGAATAGGATGATTTTCGGACTTACTCTCAACATTCTCCTCTTTGATGACATGGGCTTTGTGCATCTTGAGATGTAGGAATTTCTCCACCAAGTCTGCAGCGAGTTTAAAGATCAGCGCGAGCCAAGCTAGGCCAAAAATTATCCACAGTGCAGCTAGGCTCCTATAGACGGAGATGTAGTGCTTGCTCGGATCTGTTCCTATGGAATTAAGAACAGACAGCACAGTGTTACATTATATCAAAGGTGCATACATTTACGGTTGTGCAAGATGTGTGTGTCAGGTACTTTAGTAGAAGGGGAATAAAATGGGTATCAGTATGAAAGTACTCACTAATATTGAACAACATCTAAAACACCAGGAATTATTTTCTGTAATGCAAAATGTAATCCGGACTGGCACAGAACAGCTTTAGTAACCGTATTATTACTGGATACATGTCTACTTTTTGCAGGATGTGAAGCATTTCGGACAGATACAGTATAGTGAAAGATATATCAGCGTGCAACACACCAGCCTTTCCCTGTTGAAGCATTGGGAGTTTCGCATTATAATCATTGAAGCATGTTTGACCAGAAGTAAAACATAGATAACATTCTCCTTTTGTATGTGTTCATAATAACAGAAAAGTGAGGATTAGGAAACTTGTTTATATTCCGAGATCAAGCATTAGTTTCAATGTAATCCATTGTACAAAGAGATAGGGCACTTAGGAGAGTCTCTCTTTGTTCCATTTCTTTGTATCTACTGTACAGCTCTGTTAGCAAGTTATAGAATAGATATTAACCCCTGCTGTATTGAAGAGATCAAAGGAAGCAGAGATCAAAGGAAGCAGAAACCAACGCAGTTAATATTTACTGGGTCACTAATGCTACTGCTTGTGACTATATGAATGGAGCATATTGACTTCTATGTATTAATTGTAAATATGATTTTACCCAACACATAATCTCCAAATCCGATGGTGCTAAGGGTGATAAAGGCGAAGTAAAAGGCTTCTCCATAGCTCCAGCCTTCTACGTGACTGAAGATCATTGGGGGGAAAACCAAGAAGAGAAGGGTTCCAACCGTCACAAAGAAAGCCATCATCAGCAACTTCATCACCTGGAGACAAACCACAGCCAAAGTCACTGCCAAGGTCACTGCCAAGGTCACTGCCAAGAAGAAAATGCCCTTAAATGTACCACTTGTTTTAGTGCAATAGAGGTGCAAGAGGAAGTATGAGACTTGGATCCTTTATTAGCCCGTTTAGATTATTCATGAGTGGCTTTTTTCTAAGCATGTTGGCTTTGCGTCACAGAACTAATAAATGTTGATAAATTGGACTATACCCACTGGTATTAGAGACGTCTGCAAGAAAACACAGTGCCCCTTATAAAAACCTCAGTGACGTGACAGCATATACAGTATTAAATGCTGACCAATATATTTCTAGGCTGATCATGATAAACAGCGTACAAAAATGCCTGCCGTCTTATTACAGGTAACGGCATACTGTGCAAAAAGGAACTGTTTCATTCTCTTTAAAAGGGTGGGAGAATGGCAACAAAACCACCACGTTGTGTCATCTGAGTGTAAATAAATGTATTGCAGCTACGGTATGAAGTGGTAGTTGTGACTGGCAAGGGTCACCAGGCTACATAATAAAGGTTAAGCCCTGTAGTTGCCATTGGGTCCCGTGGGTCCCTGGCAGACCATCCAGTGACTTGTGTCGATGAAGCTATGGTGGGCTTTTCAAAGTTGCTCTGTTCGGAATAGCAGAGCAACCGGCTTCGTTTTGAAGCTCGGAAAGTCCGCCTCGCAGAGAATAAGTCCCGGCTTTTGCGGCCAAGTTCTGAGAATAGAAGTAGCGGTCGTGGCTGGGAACTGAAGCCGAAAAGAAGACCAAGAGAACCGGGGGTATATCCCGTTCAGGTTAATCTCATCCAAGCGGGCGCCCTGCACCTAGGCAAGCCTAGATCTCCCCCCCCCCACCCCGCAGGCCATTTGTAAGTGTATTTTTTACTGTTTCTTGTGTATCTCTTCTTGTTGTACGTGGGTTTACCAAAATAGATGCAATTTGTTTTTACTACCTTGTTTTGTCTAATGAATGATCCCGGTAATATATAAATGGTGTTAAAAGTACCTGGTCTCCCGTGACAGTAGTGGAGCATCTTGTATCTTTAAGATATTGTTACCCACCAATGGTTCCCAGTATTTCTTATTACTGCCTACGAAGAAGGCTACTGGATGTGAGGAGTGTTTGTGAGAGAAGACGTAATAGAATTATTTTTTTTAGCATGGGTACCCCTGAGCCTCCAGGCTGTTGTGCACATCTTCCCAGAGCCACGAGATGGGCATTTAACCCTTTTCCAACTTGGTTAAGAAATGCCAGGTTGAGTGGAACCCCGAATAACGCGTAAAATACACAGAAGACTTGTCCTGCAACAGTACTGGGGGACAAGTTGCCGTAGCCTGCAAGGACGAGATACATATAAAGTTATTGTCAGCATTCACAGAGGGGGAGAGAGATGGGGAGAGAGAGAGAGAGAGAGGGAGGGAGGGAGGGAGGGAGGGAGGGAGGGAGGGAGGGAGGGAGGGAGAGAGAGAGAGAGAGAGAGAGAGAGAGAGAGAGAGAGAGAGAGAGAGAGAGAGAGAGAGAGAGAGAGAGAGAGAGAGAGAGAGAGAGAGATTAAACAGTTGTCCCTTTTGCTTTTATATACAGTACCATGAACATCAGTTCAAATACATGCATATGCAACTAAAAGAAAACATATACATGCAGTTTTCATGACAAAGGTGATATTTAGATTTTTACCACAAGAGAGAGAATACATTTTAAGCAGTTTCTCTTATATGAACTTCTTCATAAACAAAAAAAAGATACCTACTGTATGAGGTTTCAAAAGCTCTGTAAACACACTCATGAAAATCACTTGTCCATTAAAAGGTGTCAAATCCTGAGACTAGGGTGCTCAGATGGCTTCTCCAAAAATACTGGACACAATGGTGAAAGGTGTCAAGTGTTTGAGAGACACACACAGACAGCTCCATGCTGTTTCCTCCTCTCCTTGGTCCCACCCCCCAGGCGCCTGATACCTCCTCCTGATTGGCTGCATTACCTAGCAGCAGCCAATAATGAAGGTGGAAACGGCTTAGCCCCCTAGCAACAGCCCTGCTCTGAGAAATCCCACAGACCCCCAAGCCAGTCTATATCCAAGGAGGTAATACCGGTATACACATACATGTCCAGTATTACCTCTAATTTTCTTTTACTGGACAGAGTGACCAAATACAGGACAGTCCGGTTCAATTCTGGACCCCTGGCACCCCTACCTGAGACATAGAGCTTCTGTTCCAGGGCACATTTGAGTACTATAGGAGGCATTACTAATGCAGTGATTGGCATAGTGGGGTGTGTTCCTTGTTTTAGAAATCACCTACTGTATTTGTTCCTGTTATGTCGGTGACCGTCTCACGTACATACAGTACCGTACAGATGCTATGCAGAGGGATTGTAACATATGTGTGTTTACAAATCTCTGTCAGAGGGGGCCGGCAAAAAAAGGTTATTTCAATGGTTTCATTACGTTTCACAGCGGGAGTTTCACACAGTGTTGCCGCCTCTGTAATGATTTGTGACACTATTAACACATTACTTTCAAAAGCTCCATTAACACCTCCGGCGCGGAGTGTCGCTGACTTAGCAATGAGGAAATGCCGCCGGCGCAAATCACTCCATCACTTCAGCATATCGCAGCATTATAAGGAAGCAGCCAGTGTCTGTTTGTGCATGTGAATACCTTTATAAAGTTTAGTAAATACCAGCTATATTTCTAGGTATTTGCCCTATACCAGGAGCGGCCAACTCCAGTCCTCAAGGGCCACCAACAGCTCAGGTTTTCAGGATATCCCTGCTTCAGCACAGGTGGCTCAACCAGTGGCTCAATCAAGATTGGATATCCTGAAGCATATCCTGCACATCTTGCTGAAGCAGGGATATCCTGAATACCTGACCTGTTGGTGGCCCTTGAGGACAGGAGTTGTCCGTCCCTGCTCTATCCCATGCACAATACAGACTTCACTTTGCGTTGATACACGCATGATCCTCCAGATATCTAGAGGGTTGTGTATCATTGGTGTTTCATAGGCCAACACAGTGTCCAATCTTTCAGACATCACTTTTACTTGGATTGGTTTCGTGGAGGGATTTGCTGCTATTTTACACCAGTTTTGCACTGTGAAACATTACTACACTCCCCAACCTTAGCTCCTTAGACATAGAGACGGTGTGTATTTGCAATAAATACACCTATTGGGAGAAGCATGACTTTAAAATGCCGGTAGTAGAGGCAGAACGAACTATATAGCAAAGAGACTATTCCATGACTAGTCCGTGAATCCACCACCCTTTCCATGGCAAAGTACTTTCCATGGTTTCCCCCGAGACTGCCACCCTCTCAAGGGGAGATTATGACCACAGATCTCATTGAGCTGTGAACATCATCTGATCAGCAGGTGAGGGTCTTACATCGAAGAGGTAGGCCCCCACCATGTGGTTGCTATAGAAATGATCACTGAGCCAGAAGGTGCGTTTGCAAAGATTTGTCCACGGGAAAAAATGTACTGCAAACTTTAATTAACGAGAGATGCTAAGCGAGGGCTGTCTTCATTTACCTGGACATACACAAGCTTAGCAAGCTCAGAACCCAGACCAACAGTATTCTACAATGTGGCAATCTTTGTTTACTGTTCTATATACCTGGAGCCCAGCTATACACATAGGGCCAGTTGGCTCTTCTAGCACTTTGTTACAAATATATTTACCCTGCACTGATAAATATACCGGCACTCGTTATATTGATGATTTATTATCAAATCAAAAACCTGCTTTGATAGAGTTCTTCAGCATCTTTGATGGATATCCACCAGCAGGCTGGGTACTGTATATACTCCATCCAAACTCACATTACCAACAGTTACTGTGACGTGTAATGTAGCATGAACTGCAAGGAGGTATGTTTTAAGACTAGAAATGTTTGTCATTTTGAGGACCTGCGGTCAGGAAACGTTTATCACGATACACTGTAGTATACATTATAGTTCCCAGTTCTTTTCAATTTGCCTTTGTTGGCAGTTGTAAGAAGAATCTGCTCGGTATAAAGATGTTGGTGATATTGGGCAGCACGGTCCTTCTCCGGTACTATCTTCTCCAGGCGCGTGCAACCAAAATGGAGTAGTTAGTGTAGTGTATGTGCTACTAATATTGAGGATTTAGGCTGGGCTGTGGGTGTGAGTTTCTAGCAATGATAACAGTACTGAAGCCTTTTCTTTTATTGAAGCAGAACAGTAATTTTTTGAATACAGCCACAATAATTTCACCTGACCACCGATCTCAGATTCCCACTGGCAGGGGTACACTCACGTTGGACTAGGCTCCTCAGGGATGCCAGAACACTGACTCTTGAAGCCAGCAGACTGTGCTATCGGTCCCTATTTAGACGTATCCCTTTATAAGGGTGAAGGCTTGGGGGTTCTGCAGCCTGAATAATACGTACAGTGAGACAATGCACCTTTAAGTTAGGGACTCCTATCTCCTGAGTTGCCCTCCCGGCTGATCCTAAATTGTGAAAGCTAACCAAATTATGTATAACCTACTAAAGACCCCTAACTAGGGTCACCAGAGATTCCGATGAGGCAGACCTATAATTAACTCATTCGCTTCTGACTAGGGGCCACACACACATTGAGTGTAAGAAATAATGTAAATCATAACATTACCTATAGTAGTGATGACTGTTCCAGCAAAAAAGAAGGAGTTGCTAAAGTCCCAGTTGCTGGGGTTTGTGGAGTTTCCTTTAGGATTTAAGCCCTTCTCCCAGGCTTCCATTATGATCTAGAGAAACAGAATCCAAGGCACATGAGAGATGCACATTACTCGATCATTAGTGATAGCAAACATATCTTTATATAACAAGCTAGAAGCAGGAATGGAAGTGACTTCATGTTCCCCAAGCTTAGAAGAGCTCTTCGACAAAGGGCTGCTGCCGAAACGCGTTGGAGATGTGATCTGCCATTGTACCAAGATGTCTACCATGGATTAAAGTGCTTTTAACTCTACCCTTGTTGATGCCTAGCCCCCAATCTTATTGCTGTGTTCCGCTTTATTTCCTTATGGAATCCTCCCACCACCAGTTTAAGTTCTTTCAAAACTAAAGCTGTCTCACATTTTAATCTGGTCTATAACTGCAACATACGCCTATAATATATATTATCTCTAACTGTGCATGCAATGCCTTGTATATAATGTATACCCTGTAAACTTATGTAACTATGTAATTGTAACCATGTATTATTTGTCATCATAACTCTGTGCCCAGGACATACATGAAAACGAGAGGTAACTCTCAATGTATTACTTCCTGGTAACACATGTTATAAATAAATATAAATAAATAAACCCACCACAAAGATCTGGGGGTAAAAAGGCCACAGCTTTTATTAACACAAATAATTGACCCGGTAAATGCCAACCCTGCCAGCGTGCTCAACCTCCCGAATAGACCAATGGTACCAACCATGGCCCGCAGAAACCCAACAAGCCGGGCACTCCACTAGCCCGGCCGTCTAGAGCAGGGGTGCGCAAACAGGGGGGTGCGAGGAGAGGGGGACAGCCGGCAGGGGGGCAAAGGGGAAAAGGGTTTGCGGTCCCTTGATCTAGGGAGTAATGGGTCCCGGGAAATGAGGTACAAATGAGTCTGGCCCACTCGCCACCCCCAGCTACCACATGGCTTTCAGGCACCATAGAGCCCCCCTTCCCTAACGGCTGCCACTACAAAGGCAACAACACGGCTTTAAATAACCCCCTCAGCTTGTTATACCTGGAGTCTTTTTTTTTTTTTTTTAAGACAAAATCCGATACAACATTTGACATTATAACCAAACACAGTAACCGTATCAATAACCACAAAGTGCCGGGTGGGCAGGAACTGCCTAACAGGGATCCATCCGATTCAACAGCTCGTGCATGAATAAAAAATGCACCCTAAGCTCCTTCCCTCCACCCACGTCATCAACTGATGCTCCCCAAGGGGGGAACACACACACACATCCCGCCTCGAGACCAGGTAAGAACACGGCGGGAGGGTGTAAAGAGAGAGGCTAGCCCCGGCGGCCACGTGCCCGGTCGCACACGGCGGGAGGGTGTAAAGAGAGAGGCTATCCCCGGCGGCCACGTGCCCGGTCGCACACGGCGGGAGGGTGTAAAGAGAGAGGCTAGCCCCGGCGGCCACGTGCCCGGTCGCACACGGTGGGAGGGTGTAAAGAGAGGGGCTATCCCCGGCGGCCACGTGCCCGGTCGCACACGGCGGGAGGGTGTAAAGAGAGAGGCTAGCCCCGGCGGCCACGTGCCCGGTCGCACACGGCGGGAGGGTGTAAAGAGAGAGGCTAGCCCCGGCGGCCACGTGCCCGGTCGCACACGGCGGGAGGGTGGAAAGAGAGAGGCTAGCCCCGGCGGTCACGTGCCCGGTCGCACACGGCGGGAGGGTGTAAAGAGAGAGGCTAGCCCCGGCGGCCACGTGCCCGGTCGCACACGGCGGGAGGGTGGAAAGAGAGAGGCTAGCCCCGGCGGCCACGTGCCCGGTCGCACACGGCGGGAGGGTGTAAAGAGAGAGGCTAGCCCCGGCGGTCACGTGCCCGGTCGCACACGGCGGGAGGGTGGAAAGAGAGAGGCTAGCCCCGGCGGTCACGTGCCCGGTCGCACACGGCGGGAGGGTGGAAAGAGAGAGGCTAGCCCCGGCGGCCACGTGCCCGGTCGCACACGGCGGGAGGGTGGAAAGAGAGAGGCTAGCCCCGGCGGCCACGTGCCCGGTCGCACACGGCGGGAGGGTGGAAAGAGAGAGGCTAGCCCCGGCGGCCACGTGCCCGGTCGCACACGGAGCCCAAAGCTGCTTTCTGCTGTATCTTGTCCATGACCTTTCTTGCTTTGACTAATGATGACCACAGACTTGCTTTATACAACGTGACAAGAAAGACTGTGTGTATTAACAGTTTAGAAGTGTATATACAGTGTGTATTAACAGTTTAGGAGTGTACAGTATATACAGTGTGTATTAACAGTTTAGGAGTGTACAGTATATACAGTGTGTATTAACAATTTAGGAGTGTATATACAGTGTGTATTAACAGTTTAGGAGTGTATATACAGTGTGTATTAACAGTTTAGGAGTGTATATACAGTGTGTATTAACAGTTTAGGAGTGTATATACAGTGTGTATTAACAGTTTAGGAGTGTACAGTATATACAGTGTGTATTAACAGTTTAGGAGTGTACAGTATATACAGTGTGTATTAACAGTTTAGGAGTGTATATACAGTGTGTATTAACAGTTTAGGAGTGTATATACAGTGTGTATTAACAGTTTAGGAGTGTATATACAGTGTGTATTAACAGTTTAGGAGTGTACAGTATATACAGTGTGTATTAACAGTTTAGGAGTGTATATACAGTGTGTATTAACAGTTTAGGAGTGTACAGTATATACAGTGTGTATTAACAGTTTAGGAGTGTATATACAGTGTGTATTAACAGTTTAGGAGTGTACAGTATATACAGTGTGTATTAACAGTTTAGGAGTGTATATACAGTGTGTATTAACAGTTTAGGAGTGTACAGTATATACAGTGTGTATTAACAGTTTAGGAGTGTATATACAGTGTGTATTAACAGTTTAGGAGTGTATATACAGTGTGTATTAACAGTTTAGGAGTGTATATACAGTGTGTATTAACAATTTAGGAGTGTATATACAGTGTGTATTAACAGTTTAGGAGTGTATATACAGTGTGTATTAACAGTTTAGGAGTGTATATACAGTGTGTATTAACAGTTTAGGAGTGTATATACAGTGTGTATTAACAGTTTAGGAGTGTATATACAGTGTGTATTAACAGTTTAGGAGTGTATATACAGTGTGTATTAACAGTTTAGGAGTGTACAGTATATACAGTGTGTATTAACAGTTTAGGAGTGTACAGTATATACAGTGTGTATTAACAGTTTAGGAGTGTATATACAGTGTGTATTAACAATTTAGGAGTGTATATACAGTGTGTATTAACAGTTTAGGAGTGTATATACAGTGTGTATTAACAGTTTAGGAGTGTACTGTATATACAGTGTGTATTAACAGTTTAGGAGTGTATATACAGTGTGTATTAACAGTTTAGGAGTGTATATACAGTGTGTATTAACAGTTTAGGAGTGTATATACAGTGTGTATTAACAGTTTAGGAGTGTACAGTATATACAGTGTGTATTAACAGTTTAGGAGTGTATATACAGTGTGTATTAACAATTTAGGAGTGTATATACAGTGTGTATTAACAATTTAGGAGTGTATATACAGTGTGTATTAACAGTTTAGGAGTGTATATACAGTGTGTATTAACAGTTTAGGAGTGTATATACAGTGTGTATTAACAGTTTAGGAGTGTATATACAGTGTGTATTAACAGTTTAGGAGTGTATATACAGTGTGTATTAACAGTTTAGGAGTGTATATACAGTGTGTATTAACAGTTTAGGAGTGTACAGTATATACAGTGTGTATTAACAGTTTAGGAGTGTATATACAGTGTGTATTAACAATTTAGGAGTGTATATACAGTGTGTATTAACAGTTTAGGAGTGTATATACAGTGTGTATTAACAGTTTAGGAGTGTATATACAGTGTGTATTAATAATTTAGGATTGTATATACAGAGTTAGTGTTTGAAAAAAACCCCAAAGATTAGCGAAAGATTGTTAACTCCCTCCAACCATTTTAGTTTGGAAAAATTTAAAGATTAAAATATCATTAAAAAATGTTTACTAGTCTGACTTGTTTGTAAGTTGCCCTAGAGTTACATTAACTTGTTAAACACTGTACTATCATTCGCTGATGTTAGTTGTGGGAAGGCTGGCCCCTTCAAGGTTAGCTCTTGTCTGGCAGGAAAAATATAAAGCCGTGTGGAACAGTAATAAAGAAAAAGGGATTCTCCGGCGCGTGGTTCCACTTGTGGCTCCGGGACACATGCAATAATAAACAGAAAGAGGGACCACATTCAGGGGTAGTTAAAATAATGAAACATATACGTGGGTTTCTAATGGGAACACACTTACATTTGACAACAATTCTTCAGTAGGGATAGGGGAGACCTCTTGATGATACAAACGGCCAACAATTTATGGCAATGAGAAGAAGTGTCTCCAGACTCCACAGACTGTCTTCCAGAGTCCCTGGCTGTCGGTGTGGATTCCGCTCCAGCTGGTAGGTTGGTAATGCAGAGATGTATTAGCAGCAGGGGGGTCTTCTGGTGCTCAATGCACAGCCCAGGTTTCCTCCCGTTTGCCACTCTCCTTGCCGCAGCTTCCGCCTCTACCTTTCGCGCATGCGCGTCAGACGCAGTGCTGTCCAACCTGAGGAAGCTATTTTGACAAACTTTGGGCATCACAGGCCACCGTACTGAGTAGGTAGAGTATCATCCAGCTTGGACAGCACTGCGACTGACGCGCATGCGCGAAAGGTAGAGGCGGAAGCTGCGGCAAGGAGAGTGGCAAACGGGAAGAAACCTGGGCTTTGCACGAGCACCAGAAGACCCCCCTGCTGCTAATATATCTCTGCATTACCAACCTACCAGCTGGAGCGGAATCCACACCAACAGCCAGGTACTCTGGAAGACGGTCTGTGGAGTCTGGAGACACTTCTTCTCATTGCCATAAATTGTTGGCCGTTTGTATCATCAAGAGGTCTCCCCTATCCCTACTGAAGAATTGTTGTCAAATGTAAGTGTGTTCCCATTAGAAAACCACGTATATGTTTCATTATTTTAACTACCCCTGATTGTGGTCCCTCTTTCTGTTTATTATTGCATGTGTCGCGGAGCCACAAGTGGAACCACATGCCGGAGAATCCCTTTTTCTTTATGACTGTTACTTATAGAGGTTGGTGAATAACCTCTAAGAAACTCTGGCAGCAGGACTCCATTTCATGTGGGACTGAATTTCATCACTTACGTAACACGGTTGGCGCAACTATTCCTTTTTTCCTTTATGTGGAACAGTAATGTTTATTTTTATTTCTTTGTATATAATTAATGACGTTCGTTTTACTGTGAGTAACCATATTAATTCAGCTACTTTAGCATATGTATGCTGTATATGGGATATTGTGTGCAGTGTATAGGATCAATACAGTACATGTTACATACTTGCCAATTAACTCCAGGTCAACAAAGTTGGTTTTTCACAGATCAATAAATGGGGAAGGACACATGCAAGTATGTTTCCCAAGACATTACCATTGTCTTCCCACCAGCACCTTGGGGTTACAGTCTCCTGGTCTCAAACCCCCCCTCCCCCCCACCTGCAGATATATCAAAGAACATGGTGAATTTTGTCCATCAATTTTACCCCAGTTTACAGCTAGGAGACTTTAATAAATACCCCCTTATAGCCCCAGATCCACAAAAGGGGGCTAAGCTTTAGCACACGTTTACTTCCACTGCTATGAATGTTAGCGCTTAGCGCCCTCTTGTGGATCCGGCCCTATGTCGTGATTAAATATTTCCCTGTGGTCCTGTACGGCGTTTTAATGCAGAAGGCCTAATTCTGAAAATGTATTCGCCATGTTTTACCGTGTACAGCTTATGGTTATGGTAGAAATTGGTTAGCCCGCTACATATCAGCGATCCTAATAGAATGTTTGTTTTTATTGTCTTCACTGTGGTGATTTACTGTCTGTTTTTTCTGCACTCAGTGGCCGCTCTTATGTGGTGACTTCAGAGGGAAAAGCCGTACCCTTAACCAAGTCAAAATGCGTGGATATGTAACCCCTGAAACTTACAGCTCTAAAACTTATGACAATGGCTGAGGTTGGGAGCTTGGGGCACCAAAAACATAGATTGTAAGCTCTACAGGTCAGGGACTGTGTCTGCAAAAATGTCTTTGTAAAGCGCTACGTAAAACTAGCAGCGCTATAGAAGAACAAACAATTATTATTATTAGTCCCTATAGACAACTTAAAGGGCCACACGTGGCCTACGGTCAGACGGCAGGAAAAATACACACAGTATAGTGATGGTACAATGGGTTTACTGTACCCCTAATAACCTGGCAACCTGAGATCCTCAGCAGGGGATCCCCACATACAACATACAGTGATAATACAGTTCCCAATAGCACTGCGCAGGCGTGAGTCAGAGTCAGTGGTGCTTTAGCCGCCCAATCCTGGGTGTATTGCCTTTGTGATGGTGCCGGACACCGTGGGAGCTCTTTGTGTACTAACTGTTGTATGCCTGTACTTCAAATAGGATGCTCCGGTACTGCTGTGCTTTGTAGCCATCGAGGGTCTCATCAGAGGGCGCTGTAACTCTTTGTCACATCTTCACAATGACCCGCTGCCACGTGCACACTCTGGACTCCTCGACTGAACCAGATAGCGCAGATCTGATCTCATTATGGCCGTCCCCCTTTTAAAAGGCTCCTCTCCCTCTTAGTCCCACCTCTTTCACAGTAATTATCCACGGCTGCTATCATGACCAATTTATATATTATTAAATGAAAGAAATTAGCTTCATCAGCTTTTCCCATTTCACACAAACAAAAAAAATCGAACAACAATAAATATCAATAAATAATAAATGTCAGCATTGTCACAGTTTAGTGAATAGGGTTAAAATGGGGAATAATATTTGGTGTTTTTTATTTCATTTGACAACCTTTAGTGAAATCCTGGCCTATGTGTTGTTTAAATCTCTAATAGCACGTATGACATCAGATGCATTGTGTGGAACCCCAACCCTCTCTAATAGCACGTCTGAGATCAGATGCATTGTAAGGAACCCCAACCCTCTTTAATAGCGTGTCTAAGATCAGATGCATTGTAAGGAACCCCAACCCTCTCTAATCGTGCGTCTGAGATCAGATGCATTGTAAGGAACCCCAACCCTCTCTAATAGCGCGTCTGAGATCATGCATTGTAATGTTCAATTGTAGGAAGTGTTAAGATTTCTCCCCCAAACATCTCTCAGTATTTACAGTACTACCCTATGAATTGATTGCAGAAAGTTGTCTGGAATACTGTACTTAATTTATCTCAATTGAAATCAATGTTCTGCACTAGAAACATTGATTCCAGCACATGTAAAAGGTTAAACAAGCCAAACTATTTGCATGAAGCAGGAGTTAGCACCTGGGCAGACAAATGCAGATTTGTAATCTCATATCTCTCCAGCCTGTATGATGCTTTATCCAAACATGCTGCCAACTCATTATTTGAAGTCCATGAAACAGATAGGTAAACATTGCACAGAATTCCCTCTTGGCTGCATGCCGTTTTCCATTCGTACCCTGCCAAGCTGCAGAAAGATACTGGTCAAGTCTTTATTTACGTGACCTTCGTACTGTACAGTAATTCTTCTCAAGAGACACATTACCAAAGGAAACATTTTACATAATGACCTCCTGTATGGGTTATCCTGTGTCCATTCCAGTGGGATTTTATCAATATACCACTGATTCTACAGGTAACCTAAGAACAGAAGTACAGTAATGCCCAACAGAAGGAGCACGCTGACCTAGTAACAGATATTGGGGTTCATTGAAACGCACGTGTAACATGTTCCATACCACTTGTCACATGTTCCATACCACTTGTCACATGTTCCATACCACTTGTCACATCTTCCATACCACTTGTCACATCTTCCATACCACTTGTCACATCTTCCATACCACTTGTCACATCTTCCATACCACTTGTCACATGTTCCATACCACTTGTCACATCTTCCATACCACTTGTCACATCTTCCATACCACTTGTCACATCTTCCATACCACTTGTCACATCTTCCATACAACTTGTTACATGTTCCATACCACTTGTCACATGTTCCATACCACTTGTCACATGTTCCATACCACTTGTCACATCTTCCATACCACTTGTCACATCTTCCATACCACTTGTCACATCTTCCATACAACTTGTCACATGTTCCATACCACTTGTCACATCTTCCATACCACTTGTCACATCTTCCATACCACTTGTTTTACTATTTGATCAATTATTTCTTATTTTAATAGAAATATTTTGGAGGCTGGGGGAGGGTGTAACAGGTGGAAGGTGAGTGGAAAGTATCTGATTCTACAGGTAACCTAAGAACAGAAGTACAGTAATGCCCAACAGAAGGAGCACGCTGACCTAGTAACAGATATTGGGGTTCATTGAAACGCACGTGTAACATGTTCCATACCACTTGTCACATGTTCCATACCACTTGTCACATGTTCCATACCACTTGTCACATGTTCCATACCACTTGTCACATCTTCCATACCACTTGTCACATCTTCCATACCACTTGTCACATCTTCCATACCACTTGTCACATCTTCCATACCACTTGTCACATCTTCCATACCACTTGTCACATCTTCCATACCACTTGTCACATCTTCCATACCACTTGTCACATCTTCCATACCACTTGTCACATGTTCCATACCACTTGTCACATGTTCCATACCACTTGTCACATGTTCCATACCACTTGTCACATGTTCCATACCACTTGTCACATGTTCCATACCACTTGTCACATGTTCCATACCACTGTCACATGTTCCATACCACTTGTCACATCTTCCATACCACTTGTCACATCTTCCATACCACTTGTCACATCTTCCATACCACTTGTCACATCTTCCATACCACTTGTCACATCTTCCATACCACTTGTCACATTTTCCATACCACTTGTCACATGTTCCATACCACTTGTCACATGTTCCATACCACTTGTCACATCTTCCATACCACTTGTCACATCTTCCATACCACTTGTCACATCTTCCATACCACTTGTCACATCTTCCATACCACTTGTCACATCTTCCATACCACTTGTCACATCTTCCATACCACTTGTCACATCTTCCATACCACTTGTCACATCTTCCATACAACTTGTCACATGTTCCATACCACTTGTCACATCTTCCATACCACTTGTCACATCTTCCATACCACTTGTTTTACTATTTGATCAATTATTTCTTATTTTAATAGAAATATTTTGGAGGCTGGGGGAGGGTGTAACAGGTGGAAGGTGAGTGGAAAGTATCAGCATTATAATGAAATACAAGTCGTTCAAGGATCTTTCATGCAACTAGTGCTAGATTATCAGTATAAGAATAAGGGGTTTATTCTATATCCGCTGAACTGGCCACTCAGGGAAGTTTTCCGACAAAAGTCCCCATTGACGGATACAGAATAAGTCCCAAAGTTTCACTAAAAAACACCCTTACATATAAGCTGAGCCTGTCAGGACAAAGAGGCACAGTGAGAATGTAAAGCTAGACCCAAAGAGGCCATGTCATTGCAGGTACTCAGACAACCCTATGGTAACATTTAGTGAAGGAGGTCAGTACAGTACGTACTATATTGCTGTGCAAGTTATGCCACTGACCCTTCTCTGTTAATGTATATGATGACTGCCATGTCTTTCCATTTGCATCACGCTCCCAAATTCCCTATCAGTTTAAACGGCTGTTTCAGAACACGTGGCAGTACTGTATGTGACAAAAATAATTCCAAATGATGCTGTAAAGATTCCTCAAACATTAAATCAGGGTAGGTGCCCCTTATCTGGTGGATAAATAAACTGAAATAAGCTAAGCGCTCATGCCAGTGTGGGTAAATTGAGTAACACAATTAGAAATACAGATTGCAATTTACAAAATCACAGTATATTGCCGACAGATCAAATACAGATGCAGCGGCCATTATTTTAACAAATTACGCGGTGTATACCTCGGAATACCCATGTGATGGCGCGGGATTTCTTCCAACCGTACCGCCTTAAGAAGGCTTTTAAACACCTGAAAGTGACACAGTAGCACAGTACTGTACACATTACAATTCATTAATTTCACCAACCCTCTCTAATAGCGCATCTGAGGTCAGATGCATTGTAAGGATCCCCAACCCTCTCTAATAGCGTGTCTGAGATGAGATGCATTGTAAGGAACCCCAACCCTTTCTAATAGTGTGTCTGTGATTAGATGCATTGTAAGGAACCCCAACCCTCTCTAATAGCGCGTCTGAGATCAGATGCATTGTAAGGAACCCCAACCCTCTCTAATAGCGCGTCTGAGATGAGATGCATTGTAAGGAACCCCAACCCTCTCTAGTAGCGCGTCTGAGATCAGATGCATTGTAAGGAACCCCAACCCTCTCTAATAGCGCGTCTGAGATGAGATGCATTGTAAGGAACCCCAACCCTTTCTAATAGTGTGTCTGAGATGAGATGCATTGTAAGGAACCCCAACCCTCTCTAATAGCGTGTCTGAGATGAGATGCATTGTAAGGAACCCCAACCCTTTCTAATAGTGTGTCTGTGATTAGATGCATTGTAAGGAACCCCAACCCTCTCTAATAGCGCGTCTGAGATCAGATGCATTGTAAGGAACCCCAACCCTCTCTAATAGCGTGTCTGAGATCAGATGCATTGTAAGGATCCCCAACCCTCTCTAATAGCGTGTCTGAGATGAGATGCATTGTAAGGAACCCCAACCCTTTCTAATAGTGTGTCTGAGATGAGATGCATTGTAAGGAACCCCAACCCTTTCTAATAGTGTGTCTGTGATTAGATGCATTGTAAGGAACCCCAACCCTTTCTAATAGTGTGTCTGTGATTAGATGCATTGTAAGGATCCCCAACCCTCTCTAATAGCGTGTCTGAGATGAGATGCATTGTAAGGAACCCCAACCCTTTCTAATAGTGTGTCTGAGATCAGATGCATTGTAAGGATCCCCAACCCTCTCTAATAGCGTGTCTGAGATGAGATGCATTGTAAGGAACCCCAACCCTTTCTAATAGTGTGTCTGAGATGAGATGCATTGTAAGGAACCCCAACCCTTTCTAATAGTGTGTCTGTGATTAGATGCATTGTAAGGAACCCCAACCCTCTCTAATAGCGTGTCTGAGATCAGATGCATTGTAAGGAACCCCAACCCTCTCTAATAGCGTGTCTGAGATCAGATGCATTGTAAGGAACCCCAACCCTCTCTATTAGTGCGTCTGAGATCAGCTGCATTGTAAGGAACCCCAACCCTCTCTAATAGCGCGTCTGAGATCAGATGCATTGTAAGGAACCCCAACCCTCTCTAATAGCGCGTCTGAGATCAGATGCATTGTAAGGAACCCCAACCCTCTGTAATAGCGCGTCTGAGATCAGATGCATTGTAAGGAATGTAATGGCAGTTACAACACAGAATATCACACAAAATCCAACCACAACACGCCAGTGGGTGCAATAACCTCTGCTACATCTGTATCTGGGGCGTATTTACCAATAGGTCCTGGCTGGAAAACTAGGTAAAAATCCTGGACCAGAGACTAAGGGGAAAAAGCTAATGGAAAGTGATGGGGTTTTTGTACAATTCATGGTGCAGTTTGGCTTCAGTTTTGCAAACTATTGAATAAAACCTCCTGAGTGCAAAACTAGAGGAAAAACAATCCAACTTCTTTTTATACAACTGGTTCAGTTCTCTGCCCACACATTGCCCCAGAAGTGCACTATGGGAACATTGGTACATTATAGCACCTTTGTATTATAGTCTCTCATTAAAAACAGCGGCACACACACAGCACCAAACTGAAACATCCCACTGCCTTTCAGATTTTATCATGTTACACCCAACACGGGTGTGGCACTACAGACTATTTGATACATAACCCCCTACATAATACATACCCCACAAAGATTCGCAGGCACAAAACTGGATGAAGAATACCGTTAGATTATATATATAAAAACAAATGATCATTAAATTCAGTGGGGGTCATTCACTAAAGTCTCCTGGCAGCAAAACCGGGGCACAGTTTGTGCAAAAGAATTGCGCCCGATTTAGCAAAGGAAAACCTCCTATGTCTTTCCGCGGGATTCCTTTTCCTTGATGAATATGGCTGTGGGGTTTTTTTGTGAGCAGACCCCAATATTTTCCTTTCATATAACTTGTGCTGTATTTTTTTGCACAACTTCACCACTTTATTGGAAGACTTTTAATTAAAAAAAAAAAAAAAAAAACCATTCATTACCTATAAAAGGATTTTAAATAAATAAAAATTAAACTGCGCAATATTTATCAAATCATTCCAGTCCCCTTGTTTTAAAAGGATTTCCTTTTCTTTGATAAATATGGGCTGGTTCTTTTTGCTCCGCCTGTCCACGTTTTGCAGCAGATAGACCAGGGGTGGCCAACGTCTGTCCTCAACTGGTGGCTCAATCAGTGGCTCAGTCTTTGATTGCACCACCTGTGCTGATAAATAGATCCCAATGTGTCAAAGTTATAAGGGGTGAAACAGGTGCACGGCGCGGGGTGATACAGGTGCACGGCGTGGGGTGAAACAGGTGCACGGCGCGGGGTGATACAGGTGCACAGCGCGGGGTGATACAGGTGCACAGCGCGGGGTGATACAGGTGCACAGCGCGGGGTGATACAGGTGCACAGTGCGGGGTGCTACAGGTGCACAGCGCGGAGTGATACAGGTGCACAGCGCGGGGTGATACAGGTGCACGGCGCGGGGTGATACAGGTGCACGGCGCGGGGTGATACAGGTGCACAGCGCGGGGTGAAACAGGTGCACAGCGTGGGGTGATACAGGTGCACAGCGCGGGGTGATACAGGTGCACAGCGCGGGGTGAAACAGGTGCACAGCGCGGGGTGATACAGGTGCACACGCGGGGTGATACAGGTGCACAGCGCGGGGTGATACAGGTGCGCAGCACGGGGTGATACAGGTGCACGGCGCGGGGTGATACAGGTGCACGGCGCGGAGTGATACAGGTGCACAGCGCGGGGTGATACAGGTGCACAGCGCGGGGTGATACAGGTGCACAGCGCGGGGTGATACAGGTGCACAGCGCGGGGTGATACAGATGCACAGCGCGGGGTGATACAGATGCACAGCGCGGGGTGATACAGGAGCACAGCGCGGGGCGATACAGGTGCACAGCGCGGGGTGATACAGGTGCACAGCGCAAGGTGATACAGGTGCACGGCGCGGGGTGATACAGGTGCACGGCACGGGGTGATACAGGTGCACAGCGCGGGGTGATAAAGGTGCAGAGCGCGGGGCGATAAAGGTGCAGAGCGCGGGGCGATACAGGTGCACAGCACAAGGTGATACAGGTGCAAAGCGCGGGGGGATACAGGTGCGCAGCGCGGGGCGATACAGGTGCGCAGCGCGGGGCGATACAGGTGCACAGCGCGGGGCAATACAGGTGCACAGCGCGGGGTGATACAGGTGCACAGCGCAAGGTGATACAGGTGCAAAGCGCGGGGGGATACAGGTGCGCAGCGCGGGGTGATACAGGTGCGCGGCGCGGGGTGATACAGGTGCACGGCACGGGGTGATACAGGTGCACGGCACGGGGTGATACAGGTGCACGGCGCGGGGTGATACAGGTGCACAGGGCGGGGCGATACAGGTGCACAGCGCGGGGTGATACAGGAGCACAGAGCGGGGTGATACAGGTGCACGGCGCGGGGTGATACAGGTGCACGGCGCGGGGTGATACAGGTGCACAGCGCGGGGTGATACAGGTGCACAGCGCGGGGTGATACAGGTGCACGGCGCGGGGTGATACAGGTGCACGGCGCGGGGTGATACAGGTGCACGGCGCGGGGTGATACAGGTGCACGGCGCGGGGTGATACAGGTGCACAGCGCGGGGTGATACAGGTGCACGGCGCGGGGTGATACAGGTGCACGGCGCGGGGTGATACAGGTGCACGGCGCGGGGTGATACAGGTGCACAGCGCGGGGTGATACAGGTGCACGGCGCGGGGTGATACAGGTGCACGGCGCGGGGTGATACAGGTGCACGGCGCGGGGTGATACAGGTGCACAGCGCGGGGTGATACAGGTGCACGGCGAGGGGTGATACAGGTGCGCAGCGCGGGGTGATACAGGTGCACAGCGCGGGGTGATACAGGTGCACAGCGCGGGGTGATACAGGTGCACGGCGCGGGGTGACACAGGTGAACTGCGCGGGGTGATACAGGTGCACGGCGCGGGGTGATACAGGTGCACAGCGCGGGGTGATACAGGTGCACAGCGCGGAGTGATACAGGTGCACAGCGCGGGGTGATACAGATGCACTGCGCGGGGTGATACAGGTGCACAGCGCGGGGTGATACAGATGCACAGCGCGGGGTGATACAGGAGCACAGCGCGGGGTGATACAGGTGCACAGCGCGGGGTGATACAGGTGCACAGCGCGGGGTGATACAGGTGCACAGCGCGGGGTGATACAGGTGCACAGCGCGGGGTGATACAGGTGCACAGCGCGGGGTGATACAGATGCACTGCGCGGGGTGATACAGGTGCACAGCGCGGGGTGATACAGGTGCACAGCGCGGGGTGATACAGGTGCACAGCGCGGGGTGATACAGGTGCACGGCGCAGGGTGATACAGGTGCACGGCGCGGGGTGATACAGGAGCACAGCGCGGGGTGATACAGGAGCACAGCGCGGGGTGATACAGGAGCACAGCGCGGGGTGATACAGGTGCACAGCGCGGGGTGATACAGGTGCACAGCGCGGAGTGATACAGGTGCACAGCGCGGGGTGATACAGGTGCACAGCGCGGGGTGATACATGTGCACGGCGCGGGGTGATACAGGTGCACGGCGCGGGGTGATACAGGTGCACGGCGGGGGTGATACAGGTGCACGGCGCGGGGTGATACAGGTGCACGGCGCGGGGTGATACAGGTGCACGGTGCGGGGTGATACAGGTGCACAGCGCGGGGTGATACAGGTGCACGGCGCGGGTGATACAACTGCACGGCGCGGGGTGATACAGGTGCACGGCGCGGGGTGATACAGGTGCACGGCGTGGGGTAATACAGGTGCACAGCGCGGGGTGATACAGGGGCACAGCGCGGGGTGATACAGGGGCACAGCGTGGGGTGATACAGGTGCACAGCGCGGGGTGATATAGGTGCTCAGCGCGGGGTGATACAGGTGCACAATGCGGGGTGATACAGGTGCACAGCGCGGGGTGATACAGGTGCACAGCGCGGGGTGATACAGGTACACATTGCGGGTGATACAGGTGCGCAGCGCGGGGTGATACAGGTGCACAGCGCGGGGTGATACAGGTGCACAGCGCGGGGTGATACAGGTGCACAGCGCGGGGTGATACAGGTGCACAGCGCGGGGTGATACAGGTGCACAGCGCGGAGTGATACAGGTGCACAGCGCGGGGTGATACAGATGCACTGCGCGGGGTGATACAGGTGCACAGCGCGGGGTGATACAGATGCACAGCGCGGGGTGATACAGGTGCACAGCGCGGGGTGATACAGGTGCACGGCGCGGGGTGATACAGGTGCACAGCGCGGGGTGATACAGGTGCACAGCGCGGAGTGATACAGGTGCACAGCGCGGGGTGATACAGGTGCACAGCGCGGGGTGATACATGTGCACGGCGCGGGGTGATACAGGTGCACGGCGCGGGGTGATACAGGTGCACGGCGGGGGTGATACAGGTGCACGGCGCGGGGTGATACAGGTGCACGGCGCGGGGTGATACAGGTGTACGGTGCGGGGTGATACAGGTGCACAGCGCGGGGTGATACAGGTGCACGGCGCGGGGTGATACAGGTGCACGGCGCGGGGTGATACAGGTGCACGGCGCGGGGTGATACAGGTGCACGGCGTGGGGTAATACAGGTGCACAGCGCGGGGTGATACAGGGGCACAGCGCGGGGTGATACAGGGGCACAGCGTGGGGTGATACAGGTGCACAGCGTGGGGTGATATAGGTGCTCAGCGCGGGGTGATACAGGTGCACAGTGCGGGGTGATACAGGTGCACAGCGCGGGGTGATACAGGTGCACAGCGCGGGGTGATACAGGTACACATTGCGGGTGATACAGGTGCGCAGCGCGGGGTGATACAGGTGCACAGCGCGGGGTGATATAGGTGCACAGCGCGGGGTGATACAGGTACACATTGCGGGTGATACAGGTACACAACATAAGGGATTATTTACTATCTTCTTCAAGATGCAAAAACTTGGGGGGAAAACTGTGCACAAAAAAAACTCCAATTGGATTAAATGGGATTCCTTTCGCTTGCACTGGTTCTGCCCAAATTTTGCAGCCAGGAGACTTTAGACCCCTGTATTCTCCTTTTGAGGAGGGTCAAACAGTAATTGTATTATTAATAATAGCAGTAGTTAGTAGAGATATTAGATTAGAACTCATACCTCTACAAACTGTTCAAGGGCTTCCACATCCAGGCATGTATAATTCTGGAGGAACGTGAGCTTCGCCAGTTGAAACTGATCCCTGGAGTTGGCTTCTGCTTGTTTCTCTAGAAGCTGGAACATCATAGCTCCCAGGAACAGGTACAAGAAATATCCCAGAGAAAGGACAGTAGCCAGCATAGTCTGCCGGCTGCACAGGAAGAAGTGGGACATTTCTGCAATTGATGGACCCAGCTCTTGCTTTGTCTCACCTGTCAAACCGTTGTAGCTCAACCTACAGAATCATCTTGGTAGCAGCGTGTGCCAGAGCCAAACTGTATAGTTCAGTTTAAATTCTGTTCCAGGTACTTTATAGTCCACAGGTTAAAAGAATAATGAACACTGGTTACTGTTACCTCGTCATCCTTCTTAAGACCAGATTTTGTTCTTGGGGTGCCAAGGATGAACAAGCTACTTCCATTTCTGGGATCTGTATGGTAAGTTGTGTAGCTTCAGTGACATGTAAAATGTGGACTATTGATCTAGCAAAGAGACCATGTCAATGGATCCTCCGTCCCGGTCACTTCATGCAGGTAGAAAGATTTACAGGGAATGGCTCCTTTTTCCTCTCATCCTTCCTCTTGCAGGCACTGATTACACACGTGCGAGCTCCTCTCCTCTGCTTGCATGGTTTCACGATTCAGAAAGCCCTCACTGTGCCTGATACTGGAGAGGATCATGTGCCCAAGAAGATAAAGCGTAGGCCTCCTACACCATCACGAGGGAGGAAGCTGGTTAATTTTTAGCTACTAAAATAGAAGGCATATACATTTAGTCACTAAGCAGGGGTCTGATGATACAGAAATTAAGCGTGCGTGGCGTTGCCACAGAACTCATTGATTTATTCATCTAAAACGTGAAGAAGAAATTAAGTGCTTTTCAGTTAGAAGTGAAAATGATATTTACAGCGTAAAAAAGCAATCTATTAACACGTGTGTTTTAATAGATAATTCCGAATGCTAGACCAGGGTTTATTGGAATATATTCTTACAGTCAAAACTATCCGATGAGAGGACACAGAGCTGAAATGTACAGGAGAGAGTTACATTTTATGGGCTTCCTTTTACAAGTTGCAGTGGTACATCATTTTCTGTTCTGGGAACATTTGTAATTATGACTTTGAGTTTGCAATATTAGGTCAGACCAGTTTCATTTGAACTAACAATAGATATTATAAGACAAGTGTTCGAGAGTTCTGCTCTATTCCTCAGGCCAAGCGATACTGCTTTTCAGGGTTCCCCGCTTCTGTCCAATAGAAGGTAAGGATGATAGCACAATATAATTAGAGCTGTGTCGATGAATTGGCTGCTACTAAGCTATTTGTAAGCTATTGCTAAGGCAATCATACCCGCTAAATAATATTAATAGCAATATTTCTTACAGCATGCAGAAGTTACGGTTACATAGGAGATGAGGTTGTGAAAAGACATATGTCCATTGAGTTCAACCAATGCTAAATCTAAACGACAGATGCTTTATCCTAAACTTGTACACACAACCCCAGTGACACATTTTCCAATGCTGTCTCATAAGGGGAAAAATAAACTCATTATTTGCTAAATAATGGCAATCAGATTTCTCCCTGGATCAATATCCTTCCCATGTTTACTTTTTTTGGTATATCCCTGTATACCTTTCCTTTCTAAAAAGATGTCCAAACTTTTTTTTAAGATATCTACTGTATCTGCTGTCACAGTCTCCATGGGTAATGAATTCCACATTGTAACTGCCCTTACTGTAAAGTACCCTTTCCTTTGCTGTTGATGAAATCTCTAGTTAGTGTTGTGCTGTGTACTATACTGTACATTACAGAAACAAGGTACATGGCAGAAAGGAAAAACAAAAAAATCCGCTATAACTTAAGTATACTTAGTGATAAATATAGTGAAAAAATATATAGCTGTCACTTAGAAAATGACATATAATAAAAATGGGAAAGTAGTGGTACCGTGTATATTCATGTTAAATCTCTTTTCTTCTTCCGAGATTCGTAAATTGCAGCACTCAAGTTTTGGCAGATATAGAGGTTTCATTCTTCCAAGTAACTTACAGACATATGGTATTTACATCAGGATGACATGCGTCCTCTCAGTTGGGTTCATGGAGGTTGCTTCTTTGTCTGGTGACCTTGGTGACCCTGTCTAACCTTGCTCTCGACCAGTTTCTTATACACAAAATATCACATACGTAAGCATATTTTAAGTGTACTTCCTCACAAGGACTTAAGATCTTTTGTCTACCTAACATAGTTTATGAATAACTTCTTACATATAATTAATTCAACCTTCTACTCCAAAGAGCTATCCATCAGCAGCTGTCTATAATCTGTTGAAATATATGCTATTTTTAGGAGGGGGACGAAGACTAGAATAGGAATGCTTACAATTCACAAAAATGTTTTAAATAATAATATATATATTGGGGGGGGGGAAGGAAGAGAAAAAAGTGTGTTGTTCCCAAGAGGAAGTTGCCAAGAGCAACAAAACGTGTAGCCAACAGCTGACATCACGTCACTCTGAACTTGGGAAGATGGAGGGCGGGGAGCCAAATCCAGAGCTACAGCCCAGACTTATACCTGTACGGCTTAGGCACGTTCTATAGTGCCAGGCGCGTGCTATGCCGCGCGCAAGTGGAATTTTAGTTGGCTGCCGTCAGTCAGCCTTTCTATACAAGGGCCGCGCGCGCACGGCAGGGAGAGGGGAGCCGACAGACAGCGGCGAAGATGAGGAAAATCATCTTTTCGCGCCGCTGCCTGCGCTCAAATGTATGTGTGTGGGTATGTATGTATGCATGAATGCGTGGATGTGTGTTTGTATGGAGATGTGTGTGTGTGTGTGTGTTTGTATGGAGGTGTGTGTGTGTGTTTGTATGGAGGTGTGTGTGTGTTTGTATGGAGGTGTGTGTGTGTTTGTATGGAGGTGTGTGTGTGTTTGTATGGAGGTGTGTGTGTGTGTGTTTGTATGGAGGTGTGTGTGTGTGTGTTTGTATGGAGGTGTGTGTGTGTGTTTGTATGGAGGTGTGTGTGTGTGTTTGTATGGAGGTGTGTGTGTGTGTGTGTTTGTATGGAGGTGTGTGTGTTTGTATGGAGGCACATGCACACGCGTACGCATAGGCATGCGCGGCCGCATGCTGTATATAACAGCCCTAAGAGACACCTCCTGATTTCCTTCTCACTGGCAGTTTGAATGGGACTGCCAGGGACCCCGGCTGTGTTAATCCGATGGAAAGGAAGGATTTTTCACTTGAAAAAGACCTACTAAGGTCGAAACGGTCGTTGTGTATGGCGCAATAAATTTCATACTTTTTGCAAAATCCGTGGAGCGCTAGATCCTTCCTTTTCATAGTTCAAGCTTGGATGATTGTGACAGGTATCCTTTTTGAACCAGCAGCACCGGTAATACTGTTATGTATATATGGCTTATGGTGTGCAGCATATCACTGTTTATTTGTGTTAATCCGATGGGCCATTAATTTCTGCAGAAATGTCACTGAAATGTTGCAGCATGTACCCAGCATGTACCCAGCATGTACCCAGCATGCACCCAGCATGCACCCAGCATGCACCCAGCATGTACCTGGGTCTTGTTGGTGATAGCCCCAGATTTTCCAAGGCAAGTTTAATTCATGTGTTAGAATACTCGTCGGCACACCTGTACAGACCAATCTGTCTATTTCCAATCGATTACAATATATTTACAAAGACGCAAATCAGCTGCAACAGACAATGAACATTGCTCACGCTAGAGCAGGGGCGCTAAACTCCAGTCCTCAAGCCCCCCAAACAGGTCAGGTTTTCTGGATATCCGAGCTTCAGCATACAGGTGCGCCAACGAGTATTCTAAAACTTGCCTTAAACTTGCCTTGGAAAATCTGGGGCTGTAACCAACAAGACCCAGGTACATGCTGCAACATTTCAGTGACATTTCTGGAGACAGACTAATGGCCCATCGGATTAACACAGGAGGGGTCCCTGGCAGTCCCATTCAGCTTGAATGGGACTGCCAGGGACCCCCGCTGTTAATCCGATGGGCCATTAGTCTGTCTCCAGAAATGTTGCAGTATGTACCCAGCATGTACCAGCATGTACCCAGCATGTACCCAGGTCTTGTTGGTGATTGCCCCAGATTTGTTTTAGAATACTCGTCGGCACTCGAGGCTCAGTCAAAGACTGATTGACCACCTGTGCTGAAGCAGGGACTGATTGAGCCACCTGTACTGAAGCTGGGATATCCTAAAACCTGACCTGTTGCGGGGGAGGGAGTTTGAGGACTGAACTTGAGCCTCCAACCTGCCCTAGAGTAGAAGCAGGGTTTCACAGTGGATATAGTGTGACCAAATGGGCCACATCCAAGTGGTACAAGAAGTGATTTCCCGAAGTAATGAATACGATCTATCGCTCAATTTAGGATTCATAGATTAGGAAAGAGCATTTCATTCTGTCTACACCTCGGTCGTTCAAAATGCATTGAGAAGACAAAATGTTGAAGAGAAGTCAATTTCTACTGCAGGGAACTATATAGGAATACCACATCGACTATTACAGTAGATACAAAGATAAGAGCAAAATAAGGATTAGCATGTAATAGGGAGGACACCATGTCTCCAAAGCTTTTCACAGCAACAGTTGAAGAATTTGAGCTGGGAGCATCACCTACGACATTGTTATTTTGATACAAGTTCAGAGAACCTCCAGCAACTAATCAGAGAACCCGCCAAGCAAGCAACAGTGTGTCATCTCCACAAAGATCGAAATCAATGTAAAAGCAGTAGAAGTTGAAATTGATATCTACCGTGGCAGGGAAAGTACCAATCCACGGAAACCTTTCTAATGCAATCAAAGGGAGGATGAAGATGGGATGGAGCACGTTTGGTAGAAATAAAACAATCTCTCAAGAGGAAAGTGTTCCACCAGTGTTTCCTGCCCGTGCTCACGTACTGTATGGATGTGAAACTTGGACCCTTTGTATGAAGATCATTTAGAAGCTTCAGACAATGCAAAGATGTCTGGAGAGATGTATGCTGGGTATCATCCGACGAGACGTGACCCTGGGAATCTCACTTTATCTCCAAATGTCTCAGGCACCAAAATTAGATTGTAACTTCTACGGGGCAGGAATTATTATTATTATTTTCTTTAGAAAAACTTTATATACAGCACGGCGTACACCATCAACTGTATATAAGAAGAAAAAAAATATTATTATATAGAATAGTAATATTTGTGAACAAATATTATAGGCAATAAGAGAGGCATAAACGGAATGATACGGTCTGATAAATCACAATTCTGTCCATTAATTAAGTAATAATCTCCGAAGAACAGGGAATTATTGGCCAGTAATGCCCTGTTCTGAGGGGATTATTACTATCATACTGTAGTAGGCTTTTTTCATAAATAATAGACACTTTTGTATTGATATATAGATTTTTTTTATTCAAATAAAATTGTAAGTACATTAAAGCACCTCTATATACACTTACACTGCAGCTATCTATATCTATACATACATACTGCAGCCCCACACTATATAAATACACACACACACTGTGCAGCCTCCACACAAACTCTGCAGCCCCCCTCTGTACAGACAAACACACAATCTGTAGCTCTACACATGCACACACACACTGCAGCTCCACACACACACACACACACACACACACACACACACACACACACACACACACACACACACACACACACACACACACACACACACACACACACACACACACACACACACACACACACACTCTGCTCCTACACACACTCTGCTCCTACACACACACACAAACTCTGCAGCTATACACACACACAAACAAGCAGCAGCTACACAAACGCAAATAAACAAAAAGAAAACAGCGCACAACGCTCATAGTGACGTAAATCAAGGATACAAATGTATTAAATATCCAAGGATAGGTAATGCGCGTACCTCAGGGAAATAGTAACACAGCATTTCATGGGACAAGTTACCCATACACCACACCAACATGAAGATATGGACAATCGCGGATCATCAGTCATCAGGCGCCACAGGTAAGGACAATCACAGGTCACCATAGTGATGAAGCTGGTCCACAGATGGGTTGCGGTGAGGGCAGCAATGAAGTCCCAAATATGAAAGTCCCCCAAAGACAAGTCTCAGTCCATCTCTACCACAGCAAACTGACTCCACGTGTAGCTCTGGGGCTTCCGTCAGCGCTCAAGTAACGTCACTAAAGGGCGTCGCGCCGAAATTGACAGATCCGCAAGGGGGAGCAGGGTGGAATGATAGGAGCTTGGGGGACTAGATGTAAACTCAGTATCTTGAATAAAAAGCTAATTCCAACATGTTTCAAGACTATAGATGCCTCTTCATCTGATGTCACATCCTATTAAAATAATTTTCTCACGATCCAGGGGAGCATGGGGGATATAAACACACAAAAACAACAATCTAAGTGTAGATGTAACTAATACAATGGTCCCTAGTGAAACTTGGCCCCTGTGTGCAGCCTACTCACAAGAAGGTAATGGTTTTCAAGCAGAGGTGACAATGGGCAGGCTGTGGACTTCAGGAATTGCAGAGTTGCCCCTTCACTGGGGAATTACGACCTCAGCAAGAGAGAAATGAACGCACATAGCACAGATCATATCATTCAAACAATTTATAAAACTCTAAAAAGTGCGGCTAGCCGCTAAGGTAATGAAGTTGCCTTTAAATGCATTTTTCATGCATCTGATTCATGCCGGGGGCCTCCGGTGCTGAGATTAATGTGTGTTTAAATTAAATGCCGGGGGAGGCGTGAGGCCTCTGTAACTCGCTTACCTGCTGCCAGCCGGGTTTTCGGCGACGCGTCGCCATGGCAACGCGGCCTCAAATGAAGCCGTGGCGTCACGTCACTTCACGTGTCGCCATGGCAACGTGCGTCAAATGACGCGATGGGGTCACATGACCCGCGACGTCATTTGACGCCGAGCCATTGGGAGAGGGGGGCGCGAACAGTTCGGCTCCTTGGAAGGGGGCTGCGGCTCCTTGGAAGGGGGCTGCGGCTCCTTGGAAGGGGGCTGCGGCTCCTTGGAAGGGGGCCACAGCTCAAGAAGTTTGCGCGCCCCTGCTATAGAAGATATAATCCTACCAGTATCAGTCCTGTAAACACTGCAGCATGTTCCTGTGTGTGAGATTTGCTAAACCTTGAAAGGACGTCGGAAGATCGCTGTTAAACTCTTAACACAACAGTTCTTTTCTTAAAGGTAAAGTTGAAAATCACATCTGTGACAAAGCTTTCAATTCAAAGAATTATTTCCTTGAGAACGACATACAGCTTGTGCCCCATACTTTGTTGTGATGGTTGTTTTTTTAACACCTACCTGGTGAAAGTAGAAGGATTTTGAATTTTTCACCATGAATATGCCTCGCGCGTTTATTACCTGAAGTCAGGACCGTGCGTCTGTAACAACTAGCGTTCCTTCTTCTGTTTGTCCATCAGGCGCGGCCGCACCCTTTATGGATACAAGCACCTTATTATCTTTTTTTTCTGAAAAGATTTATTTTATAAATATCTGGGAAAATCCTCCCGTTATTGACTTTGATTCTTTTGCCTTCTTTACTCTCTAACAGTAAAAGGGGTACACAGTTAAAATAAAACGAGGGTGACAATGCAGCCCCGCATAAGACTGACTTGTAATGAAGTGCTTGTAAATAACAATAAATGGTTATGTGCCTCTGCTTAGGAAAGCCTGACTGTGTAATTAGAATGTAAGCTCTTCAGGGCAGGGTCTCCCTTTCCCAAAATGTTACTTTTATGTCTGAAGCACATCTTCCCAATATGTGTTATTTGTATTGTTATTTACATGATTATGTCACGTGTATTACTGCTGTGATGCGCTATGTACATTAATGGCGCTATATAAATAAAGATGCATACATACAACCTGTTTGGCACAAATAATCAGATCTTTTATGATATGTATGCTGTAAGAACAGAAAAATAGAATCCGGCTTCCCATATATATTTATAAAACACCTGAGTGTAGATTTGCAAAAACAAAGTAGTAATCATACTTATTTGATTGTATCCAAAAATGTTCACAAGTCCAAGGTGATCAATCACCGAGATCACTCCGTTTTGGTTTGCGTATTTATCTACAGCGCACTCCATCTAGTGGGAATAAGCGTGTACTAATAGAGTGACAGAGCAATGAGCCATGAGAAGAGTGTGAGAATGGGCTCTGTTCAAGAGATAACCTGATGCTATATGATCCAGAGACTGGAGCTACAGTCAAAATCAATTAATGGAAAACCCAGCTGTGCAAGCAAATTAACCACCGCCTGTGATAAGTTATTTTCAGAGGCTGACAAGATAAGCCCCTTTGTCTCAAAAAGAGAGAGAAAAATCAATGAATGCTACAAGGCAGAAAGATAGGGAGCAATTCACCAGCATGGTTTGCTGCCTCTCTCAGAAGCTGCGGTGTTGATAAGGTTGGACAACATAATAAAGGAAGTACTGAAACCAAAATGTCAAAAAACAACATTGAGTCAATAAAGCTACTGGTTTATCCTGTGTCATAAGGGCTATGAGAAGTATATTCTGAAAAATGTCAGTGTACAGGGAAAACTAACCTCTATTGGCAGACATCCCTGTTATCCAAGCGTGACAATGACTAGAAATGGGCGGAGCAGTCAAAATTAGTTCCCCGGAGTATCCAGGGGTTTCCCCTCAAATTCCATTCCGAGGGGTAAAATCCATCTGTATGTACAGTATGTCTTTATTTATATAGCGCTATTAATGTGCATAGCGCTTCACAGCAGTAATACACGTGTCAATCATATGAATAACAGGTCATGGGAATAAGTGCTTCAGACATCAAAGTAACATTTCTGAAGAGGAGTCCCTGCTCCGAGGAGCTTACAATCTAATTGGTAGAGAGGACGAACGTACAGAGACAGTAGGAGGGCATTCTGGTAAGTGCGTCTGCAGGGGGCCAAGCTTTATGTATCATGCGTATAGTATTATCCACGGTGTTACTCATATGCTTCTTTAAGCAAGTGTGCCTTAAGGTGGGTCTTAAAGGTGGAAAGAGAGGGTGCTAGTCGGGTATTGAGGGGCAGGGCACTCCAGAGGTGTGGGGCAGTCAGTGAGAAGGGTTTAAGGTGGGAGAGGGCTTTAGATACAAAGGGGGTAGCGAGAAGACATCCTTGAGCAGAACGCAAGAGTTGGGATGGTGCATAGCGAGAAATTAGGGCTGAGATGTAAGGAGGGGCAGAAGAGTGTAAAGCTTTAAAAGTGAGGAGAAGAATGGAGTGTGAGATGCGGGATTTGATCGGAAGCCAGGAGAGGGATTTCAGCAGGGGAGACGCTGAGACAGATTTAGGAAAGAGTAGAGTGATTCTGGCAGCAGCGTTTAGGATAGATTGTAGGGGATATCGGAGAAAAAGGACCCAATGTAGCACTCGGGTTCACATTCTGGGGATTAGTGATTGACTTAAAAACATAATCTTTATTAAACAACATATATAAAATATTGGTCCAACGACGTACTGAAGGTGAGTTGATCCTAAATATAGGAAGCCATATTGGCTCTGGATCAAAATAATAAATATGTGCCAGACGGTTTTAATAAACCACTGGTACTGTTGCAACACAGTAATCCTAATGCGAACCTGTGTAGTGGGTGATTAAAACAGGGGTGTCCGGGTAAGTACTGGGATTGCAGGTCACAGTGTCATAATGAATCTGTATTAGATGTGACCCAACTGATACACATAGTATATTTGTTTTTATGTTTATCAGTGTTGGTATTGCTGAATCAGCTGCGCTTCTCTATGGTAGTATGCGTGCCCCTATCAGTGACACATGACCTGAGGTAACCCTCTGGATACTATACTCCTGGGGTGTATAGACCTATGTGAACCAGCGTGGCTATAGTCAGGGAATAATGTCCTGACTAAGGTTGTGGCAGTGGGTCAGTATCCCAGTGTTGGAGACACTGATAGTAGGGGCAGGTAGATAACTTTAAAAACAGAGAGCTGCGTTATAGTAGAAGCTGAAGTATACCTCACAGATGTACAGCAGCACACAAGCACGTCAGAGCAGCTATGGTGTACTGCAAGAGAGGTAACTCAGTACTTTAATACCGGAACAATATCCCTTAAACCACCTTAAAGAGGCTAACAGTGACCGTCGGGGCACTTATAGCCTGTGTAAAACTGCACTTGCAGACTACCGCATTGACTCGCGGTCACAAGGATACATGCGGAGGCAGTCCTGATCTGCACGTGCATGTGTGTATAGAGAGCCGACGCGCGCGTTTCGCGAGGGGCTTTTTCAAGGCAAAAGGTTAGTATCGTTTTGCCTTGATAAAGCCCCTCGCGAAACGCGCGCGTCGGCTCTCTATACACACATGCATGCGCAGATCAGGACTGCCTCCGCATGTATCCTTGTGACCGCAAGTCAATGCGGTAGTCTGCAAGTGCAGTTTTACACAGGCTATAAGTGCCCCGACGGTCACTGTTAGCCTCTTTAAGATGTTTTAAGGGATATTGTTCCGGTATTAAAGTACTCAGTTACCTCTCCTGCAGTACACCATAGCTGCTCTGACGTGCTAGTGTGCTGCTGTACATCTGTGAGTTATACTTCAGCTTCTACTATAACGCAGCTCTCTGTTTTTAAAGTTATCTACCTGCCCCTACTATCAGTGTCTCCAACACTGGGATACTGACCCACTGCCATAACCTGAGTCAGGACATTATTCCCTGACTATAGCCACGCTGGTTCACATAGGTCTATACACCCCAGGAGTATAGTATCCAGAGGGTTACCTCAGGTCATGTGTCACTGATAGGGGCACGCATACTACCATAGAGAAGCGCAGCTGATTCAGCAATACCAACACTGATACACATAGTATATTTGTTTTTATGTTTATCAGTTGGGTCACATCTAATACAGATTCATTATGACACTGTGACCTGCAATCCCAGTACTTACCCGGACACCCCTGTTTTAATCACCCACTACACAGGTTCGCATTAGGATTACTGTGTTGCAACAGTACCAGTGGTTTATTAAAACCGTCTGGCACATATTTATTATTTTGATCCAGAGCCAATATGGCTTCCTATATTTAGGATCAACTCACCTTCAGTACGTCGTTGGACCAATATTTTATATATGTTGTTTAATAAAGATTATGTTTTTAAGTCAATCACTAATCCCCAGAATGTGAACCCGAGTGCTACATTGGGTCCTTTTTCTCCGATATCCACTACAGTTTATACCCTAAGCACCGTTCACAGTATCATTTCACTAAGGCTGTAGCAGGGGTTCCCCTACTGTCTCTACTAGATTGTAGGGGAGACAGGATTGGGTACTAAACAATTCGAGCGGATTAATCCGTGTCTGCAATTGGATACAATCCGCACTCAGATTCCATATTGAATCAGAAATCCTCCCTGCGGATTGTTAAAAATCTGCACTGTCTCCCCCCTTGGATTTAATCTGAGTGCAGATTAATAACAATCCGACTGCGGTTTATTAATTATTAATCCATCATGTGGATTGTCAGTGATAGGAAAAAAAAAAAAAAAAGGATCGCCATTTTTGAAACTGATCCGTGGAACCAGATGATCCGAGGCACCGATGATTCGCCCGTCTCTACCAATGACACATTATTGTTTTCCTTAGAATGCAGAACCGTAAATGTTTCTGATGTAGGCTGTCCGGCTAATGATAAATGGAGAGGAAACAATCCGGAGCAGAAACAGCAACAGAAAAACCTCCTACGCGTTTCACGCCGAAGTTGCGCTCTTCCTCCTTAACAAAGCGCCACCTGGGCGTGAAACACGTGGGAGTTTTTTTATGGAGATTACTGGCATTTGCATGTCTCATTAAAGCCATTTTTCATTCCACTATTTGGATGCTGTTCTACAGATGCAGCGGCCATTATTTTAAGAAATCACGGCGCCATTTTCGTGTGCGCTGCTGTACTCCACGCGGCATGAATGCGGCCAATCGCCCCCGGCACACGTGTTTATCGCGGTTGCTTTGTTTGAATTTCATGGATTGTGTGCAATTAAATGCAATGAAATGAATGAATTGTTACGTGTACAATACTGTGCTTCTGTGTCAAATTCAGGTGTTTAAAAGCCAGAACACTAAAATGCCATTTTCTGCACTCGCCTGCACTCGCGTCTTAAGGTGGTACGGTTGGAAGAAATCCCGCGCCATGACATTGGTATTCCGAGGTATACACCACGTGATTTGTTAAAATAATGGCCGCTGCATCTGTATGCAATTTGCTGCCGTTTCTGTTGCTGCTCTGGATCTTTTCCTTTCCATTTATTCAGCCTTGCAGTCCAGGAGGCGCACGACCCAGGGATATGGGAGCCCCTATCGCCGTCGCGAGCGAGACACCACAGTTACTGTGGCTGCGGACAACACTGCACTGCGGATTTGGAGGGTCACAGTTAGGAGGTGAGACGAACTTTCCCCACTTCCAGGACCTGACCTAAGTTCTAGCCACGGACTCCCAACACAGACCCCCCTCATGGCAAAGTATTACTGAAGATAAGACTCTTTGACAGAGGCAAGACAGCATACATTTATACTGTATGGCTAATGATGTATGGTATTGAAAAAAATCAAAATACACTGTATTAACTTCATGTTGTCTAATTTACTAAAACGATGTTTTATCCAATTTTATTCACTAGACCAGTGTTTGTCAAACCTCTATATATCATAGACATACTTCCGTGTTAATAATAGTTTGGAGGACCACCATATTTACATAGTTATAAACAGGCATCAACAGGAACTTGAATAGAGTGAAAATATTCTTTATTTAATATAAAATGTAATATATATACATATATATAAATTTACATATATATATATATATATATATTCAGTTTATTAAAGTGCCTGTGCGTGCTGGTTCAAGTACAACTACAGTACATCCAAATTTACTTTTATGCTGTGCACCTGGGCAGTGAAGCATTTGTTATAGAGAGCACCCTACACTACGTGAAGAGTATTCTACTGTATATAAATAAAACAGTTCAGTAAAAATACTTATGCCTGTGTTGAAAAGCAGGTTTTGGTAGTAAAGGGAAATAGACAGATTGCAGGAGAGAGCTGCCTGAAGTGAATTTTTGAAGTCTTTCGGGGGCCCCTACACAGTTTTAGAACCACAAGACACAAATCACTGGCAAGACTAGGTTAATGCCAGCTCAGATCTGGCAGTTTAATTGATGCAAAGATCATGTAAACAGGAAACACCAAGTAGAAGACTTTCCAGGCACATTCCATTACACCATATCAACACAGGTGTCCGACCAACGTCTCGGCCCATACTGGCCTTCCATCATGGGCAGAGACATTGGTTGGACACCTAAGTTGAGATGATGTCATCAATAAATGGCAAGTATCTTTTTTGCTAATAATGTGGTGTGTCTGCAAATTCTTCTTCTACCTGATGTGGCTAAACCGCTGCACGCTTCTCTCCGAGCGCACGCTAACCCACTTTCAATCCTAACACTTGGAATGCACTAGCTATCACCTACAAGTTTGGGCAAGACACACTTAACCCGAAGCATGCAGGAAACATTTTTAACACCACACACAGGGCATATTTTAAAATGAACGAATTGATCTGCAGATATGATTGTATTTCTATAGCAAAGAAGATAAATCCTAACAGACTAGGAAAAGAAACTCCCACAAAAGATAAGGGCACTCAAGGGTATATTCAAAATATCAAAAATAATTTAATCATACACAACTACGAATCATGAAAAAAAGAAAGAAGTTACCTTCTAAGAAGCTGAGACATCTACATTGACGAACAACAGACTCTCACACTTTGTTGTATGAGGTTACTTTATGATTTGTTACACTGCCACAATGTGTATCTTATAACAACTGTTGGGCGCACATTTTAGAGAGAGTCTATTCACTATCTGAACATTGATAGCCTCAGAGTTTATATAAACACTTTAAATCATTTATATTCTTTCACAATATTTTTCACACGATTTGGTGCACAGTTTTTTCCTTTTCACAACTACGAATCAACAGCGCAGCATAAAGGAACACTCACAAGTACAACATGGACCAAAATGATAGCGCAATATCTCCCTGAGACTATTTAACACAACCGATATGCAACATTCGACACCCCCCTGACAAAGCTCCTGGCGAAATGCGCGTTGGGTGATGTCATCAACAGATGCCCTGAGTGTGGAGACCTTGTAGGATCATTATCGCACCTGCAAGATCCAGCTACTGAACAGCCCATACGAATACACTGGATGTCAAAAACACGTCTCTCAATAAGCCTCACTATAATCACGGACTTCAGCTACAGTCTTCACTACGATGAAGACCCCTCTTGCTGCTATCATACAGTAAATGGGGACAGGGTTTTTCTCCCAGCAGCTTATCCTACTGCTCTGAGCAGTGTGGTTTCCCTTGTGAGATTCCCATGCCAGCATACTTTATCTCACTCTTGTAGTATTATAATATATGAGTGTCTCGTACTGTGCGTGTGTATCTTTGCCTGTTGCTCCGTATTGATTATATTAGTGAGATATTGTGCGCTCATCTTAGCCCGTATTGCATTTTTGGAAAATAAATGAAAAACCATTAATGTGAATTATCTACAATGTGATAAATATGTAGTGTATGTGTTCTTCGTGGTTACATAAAATATATAGTTTGAAAAAATATTTGTGATGTTCTGCAGCCAAGGTGAAGGGGGTCTCTGGCCCCCAAGGAAGAGATAATTGAAAAGGAAAAACATAAGCGCGTGAACATAAGGCTGCCGCCAGGCCGGGAGCGAGCGCGCTGGCACTCGTGCGCAGGTATGTCATGAGCTCTGCTGGGCCGGGTGATTTATGGTCAGCTAGTTGCACGTGGTGGGCGTGTTGTGGGTGTGGCCATGATGTCACAGAGCTGGTTCGCCCTCATTGGGCAAACCGCTCACGTGACTCGCCAGGATATTAAAATTTGCTTGCCTCTGCTAGCAGCTAAGCGCCGTGCAGCAATGTGTTTCATTGCGGCCAACGCGAGCACGCACTCAGCATCACCCTGGATGAAGCCTAAAAAAAAACAACAACCGTGGTGGTTATTTTAGCAATTTGAATACACCAAGATTCCTGAGGAGAACATTGTCCTCAGGAATCTCGGTGTATCCAAATTGCTAGAATAACCACCATGGATGGTTTTAGTTTTTTAGGTTCATGCTGTTGATCTGTGTGTGCATGCACTGCATATATTTAGCATACTGCTTGCATTCATGTACCCCAGTACACACTTAGATTTCTCTTGAAGGTCAAAGTGACTACCCCTCATTAGTAATGGTCTCCACCGTTCCTCCACTTACATTTTGGAGGTGTGCTATAAGTTGCACCATTTTATAAGTGCTGTATCTTTTGATGGCTTTCTTTCTAAGTGGTTTTAAACGTGTGTATTCTGTTGTGTATGAATACATTCTTTTTGATATTTTGAATATAACTGTAACAGGGGACTTATCCCTGTTCAGTAATGTTCCTTTAATCTAGCAGTGTGGTAGTTAATTACTAAACACCACCTGCCTGATTAGATTGTTTACAAAAAGCCTGCCTTGGAGACAGGAAGTGACTCTCTTTAGCTGACTGAGAGCTGACCTTTGGAGACACCACAATGTCTTGAGTTCTGCCAGCCACACAGCAGAGCTGATTGCAAGACACCCAATAAGACTTCTAAACCTGGATGCTGATCTTTTTCTGTGCACGCATGGGTGCGGTTCCAGGAGAGCAGAGAAGCTTACTCTACAGCTGATAAACAGATAAGACTTTCATTATTAAGAGACTGCTTATATCTGCTTATTTTCATGCTATGTGTTTGGGATGGGAGAAATGCTTAACTAATGGAGATGTGAACTAATTGCAAGGATTTCACTAGAAATACTCCCAAGTGAATGGAAGCTTTGTTCCCCCTGTGTTTGGATAATTTCCTGATGAAAAGGAAAAGGCACAATAAAGCCTATTATAATTTCACATTATAACGACTCCAATTGTGTACCTCTGTGAACGTCCGTCTACAATAACCTTGAGTGCCCTTATCTTCTCTGGGAGTTTCTTTTCCGAGTCTGTTAGGATGTCTCTTCTTTGCCATTGTTGCTTTGTGCTCCCCAGCTGTATTTACTCTGCTTGGGTATTAGTGATTGTTGTCTGGGTTGGTGCAGTTTCCCTTTCCCTCGCTCATGATTGTATTTCTGCAGGAAAAATTACATTTCTGGTTGTGACATCAGATTTGGATGCATCATATAACCACCATCTTTATTTATTTTTTTTACCATGACAACGTACCACGTTTTCTAAAGTGAAATAACAATACTATCCCGTTTTACTTCCTATACAGTATTGGGTGAATATGCAGTAAGACCTCTTCTGCTTAATAGATATGGCCATAAATGTTGCTTATTTTGCTCATATTTAATGTTTTGACGATGTTCGATCTTTTAATATACATATTTTTTAATATAAAGACTATTTTATATTAGGGTGTCCTCCCTAAATTCCTACACAAGCTCTAGTACGGAGTTTCTTGGTGAGTAGCGCATTAGAAAAAAATTGAAACAAATAGTTGTTTATGGTTTAAACATTTTTGGTTTCGAATCTCTTCATTTTGAATGCAACAAAATGAAAAAATTTAAAGTGTCACCACCTGCCGTCACCCTCCTGCCTTACTACACGAAATGATGTTCAGGACCACGGACACCTTCATGGCATAGCCGCGGTTTGCTGGAGCTTCAGCCCTTTGTATCTGCTGCCTGAGAGATTTGACACATTCAGTCTCACTAACTGGCTTCCGTTTAATGTCATAACACGATGAAGAGAGGGGTCCACATGCAGTTTATTAAACATCTGTATAAAACAATCTTACAAATATTACAAATCAGGTAACCAAGGAAAGCATTGTTACTGTAATGCTCAAACTCCTAATGACAATAATAACAGCTTTTTACATTACCCCGTATGCATGTAATCCTATCATTGCTAGAGGGGCAATGCCCCGCTCAACAGTGTAAGGCTAAGGCCCCGCTCCCTCAGTCAGCGCGCCCGCACTGCAGACAGGCAGGGAGCTGACAGACACAGACCGCGATATGCGGTCTGTAGGGAGCGGGGGCTGGAGTGGGAGGGAGGGGCGTGGTTTAAGCGGAGGGACCCGCTACTCCCCCCCCTTCCACGGGCTCAGGCTCCCAGGCTGCAGGAGGGAGCTGCTGTGGGCTGCCCTACTCACACGCTGACACTCAGGCACACACACACACACTCAGGCACACACAGACACACAGACAGGCACTCATGCACACACACACAGGCAGGCACTCACGCACTCAGGCACACACATACACAAACACAGACAGGCAGTCACGCACTCAGGCACACACATACACACACACAGGCAGGCAGTCACGCACTCAGACATACACAGATACACACACACAGACAGGCACTCAGACACACACACACACACACTCAGGCACACACAGACACACAGACAGGCACTCATGCACACACACACAGGCAGGCACTCACGCACTCAGGCACACACATACACAAACACACAGGCAGTCACGCACTCAGGCACACACATACACACACACAGGCAGGCAGTCACGCACTCAGACATACACAGATACACACACACAGACAGGCACTCAGACACACATACACACACACAGGCACTCAGGCACACACACACACACAGGCACTCACGCTGCTTTCCCTCCACACTCTCCTCCCCGCTCCCCAAAGCCTCCCCTCCTCCCGAAGCCTCCCCTCCTCAGTGGCTCACAGCCACACCACGTGACGCGTCGACGCTTGGGATTACAATTCTCTTGAATCCCCTAGCGGCTGACGCGTCACAGCGTGTAGTGAGCTGTGCCGTGAGGGGGGACCGGGACCGGCTCGGGAGGATTCCCCTGCTGGTGGGGAACGCTCGTGCGGCCGCCCGCGCCGCCGGGCGCAGCGGGTCCCAGGCCTAACAATCCAGTGTATTGCAGATCCCTTCTGTAGTGAGAAACTAGAAGCACTTCAGCCACTATCTCCATATCTGGGCACACGCTGTACATACTGTATCTAGTCAGACACACACCACAGTTATTGGTTATATTCTCAGTAGTGATCTTTAAGAGAGATACAATTATAAACAATCAGATGTAGTTTTATAAATTAAACAGACAAACAAGTGAGGTGGTCTTTCATATACAATCTTCAACTCGACAGCTTGGATTTAACATAAACCGATAAATAAAACATACCCTATAAATAAAAAGCATTCAATTTCATAAACGAGCAATGGTTTTGATGTTACAACATTTACAATACAATCATGTGGGATTAAAGGCACGTACATGATAAACCAGCGTGTAAAGATCCTAGTCACCTAAACGGCAACCCCTAGCCCCAGTGCTGTGCGCAACGCTGGATGACCGGTCAGTTACCGCTGTGACCGGTAACATCGGCCCCCAGTATGCTTTCATGCTGCTTTGCGGTCATGCTGTGACCGGCTGCGGCAGTGTGGCGGTGTGGAGAGCAGGTGACAGAGGCACGCGAGGACTGGACGCAGGAAGAAATTGGAGCGCATCATGGACTCTTCCCACCTCTGCTCTCAATTCACACTGTGGCAGAAGGAGGGGTGGCAGCATGTCATTGTGTGCTTGTGTCAGTGTCACTCACACGCACACTTTTACACACAGCCGCTAACGGTTGGGGGTGGGTGAGTCATTACTTGATCCACCTGTGCTGAAGCAGAGATATCCTTAAAACCTGACCTGTTAGTGGCCCTTGAGGACTGGAGTTGGCCACTCCTGTCTTAGACCAACACCTTCATACATGTTGTGAAAGGTCGCTCATTATCATAGACACGACACAGCTGAAGGAGGAGATGTGTGGTCTCAGAAATACATAAGAAATAATTACTCATCAAGCAAATCCATGCTGATCAAACCCAAGGAGTCAGATCTGAGCAACAAATGAATCAACTATAACATTCAGTGTTTCCAAGCCTTTTTCTACCAGTGGTTGGCTGCACATGTGGGTAAGTAGAGGTCACTATATGATCAGCACAGCACATTCACAAAGCCCTCTGACATAATCAGCAAAACCGAAACCAAGCTGGGAGGGATTATAAAGCAGATGATCGAACCTGATCCAAGTAGCTGGCTCACTTGATGTTCTCTATCATTTTGTCCTTCAAGAAGGACCAACTGAGCAGTATGGGACAGGAGTAACCTGGCTCCAAAAGATACTCATATTAGCCCAATTACAGAGACAACCTGGTGCTCCTAAACATGCTATCTCTGATACTCTATTTTGTTACTGGCTCCTTTCGCTAATTTCTAGTTACCTTTCTTGATGATGCAGCCTTGGAGATATTTGCTTATTTTGCGCATGCAAAAAACAACTTTGCTCCAAAATATATAAGTTATTTATTCTGTATATGACTTTAAAAGAGACAATAGAACAGCTGGAAGTCTAATATTTTATTTCGCATATCCTTTGCGTTGCGAGGGATTGGTGATATTATTTGTTCCTTAACTTCCGGAGTTTTATGTAACAAAAAGTCATGATTACGTAACAAAGTCCTCATTTGTGCTTTGTCCATCTTCTCTGCGCAGCCTGCGGCGACCAGGACACGTGCTGGCTGCGAAATGTTTACATTGAGCTCTCGTCGATGGGGCCAGAATGGGGACACCCAAGACTTGAGTAAGGAATTCATGTTCTCGGCCTATATTTACATCCTGGAATACGGGACAGGAAACACAGTAGTGTGCACCTTACTGCTTCTCCGCTCCTGGAGAAGAGAAAAGGAGACAGTTACCAAGTTGCCCAAGCAGTTACTGCCATTAATTGCAATAAACTTCTTCGTTCTTGGGTGAGCAAACCCTCCAAAAGATGCAGTCAAACAGGGTGCAATGTCTTGCAGTAGGGGAGAGCTAGGTGAGGATAAAATCATCACTTTTTATGACTTGGAAGATTTATCTAAGCTTCAGAAAAATGATGTAAATGTCCTTACAACACAGGGACACATTCAGGCTGTTACAGTTAATAACAATATAAATATTTGGATAAATTGTAGAAGTTAAAAAATAATGTGTTGCGGTTCAGGTACCCCGTTTTGTGGCTTTCAAGCCAGATAAATATGTATCTATACCCCAAAATTTCTCCCCCCCTCCCCCCCAATAAATATTTTATTTTGATTCCTACAATTTCTACATTTGGATTTTTTTCTTTTTGGAGTTCCAGCGTTGCCAGTGGTGGGGTACGTGGTGGGGTACGTGGTGGGGCAGTAGCCCTAGGGCACCCATCAGATATCCCATATTCTTCTTATCATAGTAAGGTGAGTGCCAGCCTATCGTATGGATTGATCATTCTTATGACACTTGCCAAGATGCCCACTGCACTAGAGGAGAATACCTGCAGGTCTTACTGTACTTTGTTAGGTTTGTTAATCCCAGTTCACTGTAATAACACATTGTTGACTGCAGATATATCAGATACAGAGACACACAGGGCAGGTAGAGACCCTATGATCCTACCTTGTATTTACATATACACTAATTAATACAAAAGAAGTCTTCCCGATGCTGGACAAGTATTCAGGTCAATTAAAATGAATGGGACAAGAATCTTCTCCAACGCAAGAAAGCAGCTTCATAGCATATTGAAAAGGGGACATATAATTGATTAGATATAAGACTTCTACTCTAATAATGTCCCTCTCATTATCAGTTTATCAAAGTGTTCCTTTTGTGCCAGCTTGTGATTTGGAGGCTGTCTATAGGAGAACAGTTGGGACATATTTTTCCCATTTTGCTAGAGCTAAACAAAAAAAAATAGTTGAAGAAAGGAAGGAATGGGGCAATTTGCCACGGCCGTTTAATAACTTTGAACAATTGGCCATGCCGCTGCTGGCCATTTCACCGCAGAGTTTCGGGTTTTTACAGGCTCAGAGGTAACCAGCCGGGCATAATACCTTTATTAATAACCTGGTTACCCAATCACCGTCGCAGTTAAGGTTAGGAATTTTAGGGTTTGGCGGTTAGGGATCAAGGTTAGGTTTAGGGGTTAAAGTTAGAAGTGGGGTTAGGGGTTCAGGTCCTAGGTTGCAGTTATCCGCATTAGCCAAAATCTCCAAGACTCCCTGGGTCAGCTGGGGCGGAGAACTGTCCTGGCGGCCAAACTGCGGATAACACTCCTAGACCCGAAAAAAGAAACCTAACCGGATGGTGGCAACCAATGTGCCTTGCATTGCTGCCTCCCTAAGCACTGAAGGGGTTAAGAAACATACGTTTCTAATGCAGTATAGCAGGGCAAACATATCCTGAGTTTGATAAGCAGTGAGTCACGCTATGGATTATTCCCTTCATACTGATAAACGTGTCACGCTCTAATATCCCGTGTTTATAACGAGTAAATAAAGGGCGGTGTCCAACCAACTTTAACGTAACATACTTCCAACTCTAATGTCACCTACTCTCTACCAGTAATCTAATGTCACCTACTCTCTACCAGTAATCTAATGTCACATACTCTCTACCAGTAATCTAATGTCACCTACTTTCTACCAGTAATCTAATGTCACCTACTCTCTACCAGTAATCTAATGTCACCTACTCTCTACCAGTAATCTAATGTCACCAACTCTCTACCAGTAACCTAATGTCACCAACTCTCTACCAGTAATCTAATGTCACCTACTCTCTACCAGTAATCTAATGTCACCTACTATCTACCAGTAATCTAATGTCACCTACTCTCTACCAGTAATCTAATGTCACCCACTCTCTACCAGTAATCTAATGTCACCAACTCTCTACCAGTAATCTAATGTCACCTACTCTCTACCAGTAATCTAATGTCACCTACTATCTACCAGTAATCTAATGTCACACACTCTCTACCAGTAATCTAATGTCACCCACTCTCTACCAGTAATCTAATGTCACCTACTCTCTACCAGTAATGTAATGTCAGACACCATCTACCAGTAATCTAATGTCACCTACTCTCTACCAGTAATCTAATGTCACCTACTCTCTACCAGTAATCTAATGTCACCTACTCTCTACCAGTAATCTAATGTCACCCACTCTCTACCAGTAATCTAATGTCACCTACTCTCTACCAGTAATCTAATGTCACCTACTCTCTACCAGTAATCTAATGTCACCTACTCTCTACCAGTAATCTAATGTCACCTACTCTCTACCAGTAATCTAATGTCACCTACTCTCTACCAGTAATCTAATGTCACCCACTCTCTACCAGTAATCTAATGTCACCTACTCTCTACCAGTAATGTAATGTCAGACACCATCTACCAGTAATCTAATGTCGCCTACTCTCTACCAGTAATCTAATGTCACCTACTTTCTACCAGTAATCTAATGTCACACACTCTCTACCAGTAATCTAATGTCACCTACTCTCTACCAGTAATCTAATGTCACCAACTCTCTACCAGTAATCTAATGTCACCTACTCTCTACCAGTAATCTAATGTCACCTACTATCTACCAGTAATCTAATGTCACCTACTCTCTACCAGTAATCTAATGTCACCCACTCTCTACCAGTAATCTAATGTCACCAACTCTCTACCAGTAATCTAATGTCACCTACTCTCTACCAGTAATCTAATGTCACCTACTATCTACCAGTAATCTAATGTCACACACTCTCTACCAGTAATCTAATGTCACCCACTCTCTACCAGTAATCTAATGTCACCTACTCTCTACCAGTAATGTAATGTCAGACACCATCTACCAGTAATCTAATGTCACCTACTCTCTACCAGTAATCTAATGTCACCTACTCTCTACCAGTAATCTAATGTCACCTACTCTCTACCAGTAATCTAATGTCACCCACTCTCTACCAGTAATCTAATGTCACCTACTCTCTACCAGTAATCTAATGTCACCTACTCTCTACCAGTAATCTAATGTCACCTACTCTCTACCAGTAATCTAATGTCACCTACTCTCTACCAGTAATCTAATGTCACCTACTCTCCACCAGTAATCTAATGTCACCTACTCTCTACCAGTAATCTAATGTCACCTACTATCTACCAGTAATCTAATGTCACCTACTCTCTACCAGTAATCTAATGTCACCCACTCTCTACCAGTAATCTAATGTCACCTACTCTCTACCAGTAATGTAATGTCAGACACCATCTACCAGTAATCTAATGTCACCTACTCTCTACCAGTAATCTAATGTCACCTACTCTCTACCAGTAATCTAATGTCACCTACTCTCTACCAGTAATCTAATGTCACCTACTCTCTACCAGTAATGTAATGTCACCTACTCTCTACCAGTAATCTAATGTCACCAACTCTCTACCAGTAATCTAATGTCACCAACTCTCTACCAGTAATCTAATGCCACCTACTTTCTACCAGTAATCTAATGTCACCTACTTTCTACCAGTAATCTAATGTCACACACTCTCTACCAGTAATCTAATGTCACCTACTCTCTACCAGTAATCTAATGTCACCAACTCTCTACCAGTAATCTAATATCCCCTACTCTCTACCAGTAATCTAATGTCACCTACTCTCTACCAGTAATCTAATGTCACCTACTTTCTACCAGTAATCTAATGTCACCAACTCTCTACCAGTAATATAATGTCACATACTCTCTACCAGTAATCTAATGTCACACACTCTCTACCAGTAATCTAATGTCACCTACTCTCTACCAGTAATCTAATGTCACCCACTCTCTACCAGTAATCTAATGTCACCTACTCTCTACCAGTAATCTAATGTCACCTACTCTCTACCAGTAATCTAATGTCACCTACTCTCTACCAGTAATCTAATGTCACCTACTCTCTACCAGTAATCTAATGTCACCTACTCTCTACCAGTAATCTAATGTCACCCACTCTCTACCAGTAATCTAATGTCACCTACTCTCTACCAGTAATGTAATGTCAGACACCATCTACCAGTAATCTAATGTCGCCTACTCTCTACCAGTAATCTAATGTCACCTACTTTCTACCAGTAATCTAATGTCACACACTCTCTACCAGTAATCTAATGTCACCAACTCTCTACCAGTAATCTAATGTCACATACTTTCTACCAGTAATCGAATGTCACATACTTTCTACCAGTAATCTAATGTCACCTACTCTCTACCAGTAATGTAATGTCACCTACTCTCTACCAGTAATCTAATGTCACCTACTCTCTACCAGTAATCTAATGTCACCTACTCTCTACCAGTAATCTAATGTCACACACTCTCTACCAGTAATCTAATGTCACACACTCTCTACCAGTAATCTAATGTCACCTACTCTCTACCAGTAATCTAATGTCACCTACTCTCTACCAGTAATCTAATGTCACCTACTCTCTACCAGTAATCTAATGTCACACACTCTCTACCAGTAATCTAATGTCACCTACTTTCTACCAGTAATCTAATGTCACCTACTCTCTACCAGTAATCTAATGTCACCTACTCTCTACCAGTAATCTAATGTCACCTACTCTCTACCAGTAATCTAATGTCACCTACTCTCTACCAGTAATCTAATGTCACCAACTCTCTACCAGTAATCTAATGTCACATACTTTCTACCAGTAATCTAATGTCACATACTTTCTACCAGTAATCTAATGTCACCTACTCTCTACCAGTAATGTAATGTCACCTACTCTCTACCAGTAATCTAATGTCACCTACTCTCTACCAGTAATCTAATGTCACCTACTCTCTACAAGTAATCTAATGTCACACACTCTCTACCAGTAATCTAATGTCACACACTCTCTACCAGTAATCTAATGTCACCTACTCTCTACCAGTAATCTAATGTCACCTACTCTCTACCAGTAATCTAATGTCACCTACTCTCTACCAGTAATCTAATGTCACACACTCTCTACCAGTAATCTAATGTCACCTACTTTCTACCAGTAATCTAATGTCACCTACTCTCTACCAGTAATCTAATGTCACCTACTCTCTACCAGTAATCTAATGTCACCTACTTTCTACCAGTAATCTAATGTCACACACTCTCTACCAGTAATCTAATGTCACCTACTCTCTACCAGTAATCTAATGTCACCAACTCTCTACCAGTAATCTAATATCCCCTACTCTCTACCAGTAATCTAATGTCACCTACTCTCTACCAGTAATCTAATGTCACCTACTTTCTACCAGTAATCTAATGTCACCAACTCTCTACCAGTAATATAATGTCACATACTCTCTACCAGTAATCTAATGTCACACACTCTCTACCAGTAATCTAATGTCACCTACTCTCTACCAGTAATCTAATGTCACCTACTCTCTACCAGTAATCTAATGTCACACACTCTCTACCAGTAATCTAATGTCACACACTCTCTACCAGTAATCTAATGTCACCTACTCTCTACCAGTAATCTAATGTCACCTACTCTCTACCAGTAATCTAATGTCACCTACTATCTACCAGTAATCTAATGTCACCTACTCTCTACCAGTAATCTAATGTCACCTACTCTCTATCAGTAATGTAATGTCACCTACTTTCTACCAGTAACCTAATGTCACCTACTCTCTACCAGTAATCTAATGTCACCAACTCTCTACCAGTAATCTAATGTCACACACTCTCTACCAGTAATCTAATGTCACCTACTCTCTACCAGTAATCTAATGTCACACACTCTCTACCAGTAATCTAATGTCACCTACTCTCTACCAGTAATCTAATGTCACCAACTCTCTACCAGTAATCTAATATCCCCTACTCTCTACCAGTAATCTAATGTCACCTACTTTCTACCAGTAATCTAATGTCACCAACTCTCTACCAGTAATATAATGTCACATACTCTCTACCAGTAATCTAATGTCACACACTCTCTACCAGTAATCTAATGTCACCTACTCTCTACCAGTAATCTAATGTCACCTACTCTCTACCAGTAATCTAATGTCACACACTCTCTACTAGTAATCTAATGTCACACACTCTCTACCAGTAATCTAATGTCACCTACTCTCTACCAGTAATCTAATGTCACCTACTCTCTACCAGTAATCTAATGTCACCTACTATCTACCAGTAATCTAATGTCACCTACTCTCTACCAGTAATCTAATGTCACCTACTCTCTATCAGTAATGTAATGTCACCTACTTTCTACCAGTAACCTAATGTCACCTACTCTCTACCAGTAATCTAATGTCACCAACTCTCTACCAGTAATCTAATGTCACACACTCTCTACCAGTAATCTAATGTCACCTACTCTCTACCAGTAATCTAATGTCACCTACTCTCTACCAGTAATCTAATGTCACACACTCTCTACCAGTAATCTAATGTCACACACTCTCTACCAGTAATCTAATGTCACCTACTATCTACCAGTAATCTAATGTCACCTACTCTCTACCAGTAATCTAATGTCACCTACTCTCTACCAGTAATCAAATGTCACCTACTCTCTACCAGTAATCTAATGTCACCTACTCTCTACCAGTAATCTAATGTCACCTACTCTCTACCAGTAATCTAATGTCACCAACTCTCTACCATTAATCTAATGTCACCAACTCTCTACCAGTAATCTAATGTCACCAACTCTCTACCAGTAATCTAATGTCACCTACTTTCTACCAGTAATCTAATGTCACCTACTCTCTACCAGTAATCTAATGTCACCTACTCTCTACCAGTAATCTAATGTCACCTACTCTCTACCAGTAATCTAATGTCACACACTCTCTACCAGTAATCTAATGTCACCTACTCTCTACCAGTAATCTAATGTCACATACTCTCTACCAGTAATCTAATGTCACCTACTCTCTACCAGTAATATAATGTCACCTACTCTCTACCAGTAATCTAATGTCACCTACTCTCTACCAGTAATCTAATGTCACCTACTCTCTACCAGTAATGTAATGTCACCTACTCTCTACCAGTAATCTAATGTCACCAACTCTCTACCAGTAATCTAATGTCACCAACTCTCTACCAGTAATCTAATGTCACCTACTTTCTACCAGTAATCTAATGTCACCTACTTTCTACCAGTAATCTAATGTCACCAACTCTCTACCAGTAATATAATGTCACATACTCTCTACCAGTAATCTAATGTCACACACTCTCTACCAGTAATCTAATGTCACCTACTGTCTACCAGTAATCTAATGTCACCTACTCTCTACCAGTAATCTAATGTCACCTACTCTCTACCAGTAATCTAATGTCACCTACTCTCTACCAGTAATCTAATGTCACCTACTCTCTACCAGTAATCTAATGTCACCTACTCTCTACCAGTAATCTAATGTCACCTACTCTCTACCAGTAATCTAATATCCCCTACTCTCTACCAGTATCTAACGTCACCTACTATCTACCAGTAATCTAATGTCACCTACTCTCTACCAGTAATCTAATGTCACCTACTCTCTACCAGTAATCTAATGTCACCTACTCTCTACCAGTAATCTAATGTCACCTACTCTCTACCAGTAATCTAATGTCACCTACTCTCTACCAGTAATCTAATGTCACCTACTCTCTACCAGTAATCTAATGTCACCTACTCTCTACCAGTAATCTAATGTCACCTACTCTCTACCAGTAATCTAATGTCACCTACTCTCTACCAGTAATCTAATGTCACCTACTCTCTACCAGTAATCTAATGTCACCTACTCTCTACCAGTAATCTAATGTCACCTACTCTCTACCAGTAATCTAATGTCACCTACTCTCTACCAGTAATCTAATGTCACCTACTCTCTACCAGTAATCTAATGTCACCTACTCTCTACCAGTAATGTAATATCAGACACTCTCTACCAGTAATCTAATGTCACATACTCTCTACCAGTAATGTAATGTCAGACACTCTCTACCAGTAATCTAATGTCACATACTCTCTACCAGTAATCTAATGTCATCTACTCTCTACCAGTAATCTAATGTCACCTACTCTCTACCAGTAATCTAATGTCACTTACTCTCTACCAGTAATCTAATGTCACCTACTCTCTGCCAGTAATCTAATGTCACCTACTCTCTACCAGTAATCTAATGTCACATACTATCTACCAGTAATCTAATGTCACCTACTCTCTACCAGTAATCTAATGTCACCTACTCTCTACCAGTAATCTAATGTCACATACTCTCTACCAGTAATCTAATGTCACCTACTCTCTAACTGGGCCTGGGGCAGGCGGCCTACACAGGGGCGGTAAACCTCCCCTGCACCGAAGCTCCGTCTCCTCTCCAACCAGCTCTGAGACAATGTGCGCGCAACCACCTCCCTTTCCTCCTCCAGAACTCAACCCATTGGCTCAATCCTATCACGGGGTCTTCGCGGGTGCTACTGGGACAGGTGTATCACTACCTCCCTCCAATTAGAACTCTCCTCCTTCGCGGGCTTTGGCAAAACAAGTCTGCGCACGCGCAACCTCTGGCCAGGTCAAACCCACGGATGCCAACCCGTACATGGCGTCTTGCATGACGCGGAGCCTCCCTACGGGAGTACTCTCTCTATGCACCCCCCCCCCATCCCCCATACCAAGGGTGAAAAAGGGGATCCCGGCTACATATATATATAAAGAAAAAAGTGCCCGATCCTAGTGCATTATGTCTAAAAAATACATTTAATAAATCCAAAGCTTCACAAATTCGAACTCACAAACAACAAAAGTATTAAAGCGTTGTATGAGATAAATACTCATGCCCCAGTCATGTCACTAGAACTCCGCTCCTCCGCTCTGCTCGTCCGGACTGTTCCCTCTGAGCCACCGTCCAGCAGGAACCCACAGTGCAAAATAGCCGTTAGAGAAGTCCTCCGGAAACACACCTCCGATGTAATTTAGTTCCGGGCAGAGTAGGGAACAAATTGGATGTAACAGCGGGTGTCCTTTGCTCAGGCAATAGGTGACTGAATGTAAACGCCTTTGCTCAGCAGCACAATGTTACCCTACGCGTTTCTTCACACAAAGTGATTTCTTCAGCGGTGGATACTGGGTACATGTGATGCGTATATATATATATATATATCCCATGTATCCAATCAAATTAGATATAAACTAACTTGGCACACGTGTATTATATTTAACATCATTATTGATTCTAATACTTAAAAAAACAAATGGCTCCAATATAGAAGCTCATACAATTTAAAAATCATTTGTCTAGTCTAACACAATTAACTCATACATTCTAATGTCTTTGTTAATATATAATTAGTAATATATCTACTGTATATAGAAAGTGTATACTAGAAGAAGTTTTTGTTTTTTTTCAATAGGAACATACAATACTAATCAGTATTTATAATGTAATGGTCATATATAAATATATTATCCATTTAACTTTACATTAAACAAAGGAGGACATATAAATTGTGAAATAATATCAGGCTTGTTTTAGGAGGATAGCAAGTAGAGAGGAGAAATTTGGCGGTGCAACTGCTCCTGAAAAGAAAACTGCAGACCGGGGCTTCTTTACTGGTCAAAAAACTTTATTTGGCACATAGCAGCCAGAGAAACACGCTAACGTGTTTCGTGCGTCACTTCGCGCTTTATCAAAGAGGATCACTGTTTTAGGAGGATCACTGTTATTCAGTTAGTCATTAGAATATGTTGTAGTTGTAATTATCATAGTGAGCTAAATAATTTTTTAATTAAACCATTATCATAAATTATCTTGGAAGATGTAACTGTAAATGAAATAACCTTTTGAGATAGTTGTATAATATACCAATACATATTTTAAAGGTCTCTACATTAATTGTACAATACTACATTAATAGTAATGAAGAAAATATATATTAGATTTTGCTTTTGAATGATTGAAAATATTTACTCTTAAATCTAAATCAGAAAAATGATGGCACTATTGATCCCATATCTAATTGTTCACCTTTATTATGGTTGATTTAGGTATTATTATAGATATAATCAACAATACCTTGATCCTATTTTGAATACTAGATATTATCAAGGATTATCTATAAAAGTACTATGGATTTTAAATGGATTATGATAGGGGGACAGGGTGGAGAATGGAGATGACATAATATCAATTAGTTATTTAAAATGACTTGTTTTGTAACTAAACTAATTTGTTGTTGTTTATAGTTGTTTTAACAGCAAAGAAGGAAATTGAGGCAACAAACCGGACATGTATCCTAGATCCCCAATATTCCAGAGTGACAAGGCTGCACTATACAGCCGTCTCATCCCATCTGTGAATCTTAATATATCAAATCGAATGGTTAGTGAGGTTAGTGCTATCTGCGGTGAATCTGATTGGTCCTCAGCCTCTGGCCAATCAGATTGCTGTGTGTGACGTCACCCAACTACCACTCTCTTCCCCCTCGGCTCGACACACACACACACACACACACACACACACACACACACACACACACACACACACACACACACACACACACACACACACACACACACACACACACACCCCTCTCTCTCTCTCTCTCTCCCCCCTTCCTCCCTCCCGAGTCCCCTCCCGGCGCTCATCTCTCCCCTTTCTCCGGTCACGTCTACCTCCGCTCACCTCTCCCGGCACTCCGCTCAGCAGCGGACCCCCTTCCTCCCTCGCACGGCCGGCGGTCATCTCTCCCGAGTCCCCTCCCAGCGCTCATCTCTCCCCTTCCTCCGGTCACGTCTCCCTCCCTCCGCTCACCTCTCCCGGCGCTCCGCTCAGCAACGGACCCCCTTCCTCCCTCGCGCGCCGCGGGGAACAGGCAGCGGACCCCCTTCCTCGCGCACAGCCGCGGGGAACAGGCAGCGGACCCCCTTCCTCCCTCGGCCGCCGCGGGGAACAGGCAGCGGACCCCCTTCCTCCCTCGCGGCGCCTAAGATGGCGGCGCGCCCGGAAGGACCCCCTTCCCTCGCGGCGCCGAGTGAGAAGATGGCGGCGGCCGGTAGTAGAGGTAGGTGTCGCTGTAGGTGACGTGTGTGTGTGTGTGTGTGTGTGTGTCACTGTGTGTGTGTGACACTGTGTGTGTGTGACACTGTTCACGCCCCCCCCCGCCTTTCACGCCCCCCCCCGCCTTTCACGCCCCCCCCCGCCTTTCACGCCCCCCCCCCCCGCCTTTCACGCCCCCCCCCGCCTTTCACGCACCCCCCCCCGCCTTTCACGCCCCCCCCGCCTTTCACGCCCCCCCCCGCCTTTCACGCCCCCCCCGCCTTTCACGCCCCCCCCGCCTTTCACGCCCCCCCCGCCTTTCACGCCCCCCCCTGCCTTTCACGCCCCCCCCTGCCTTTCACGCCCCCCCCTCCTGCCTTTCACGCCCCCCCCTCACGGCCTCCGGGCAACGCCGGGTATATCAGCTAGTATATAATAATAATACGTGTGCATTGAAGCTACCAATTTTATTGTGATATCTACTATAAACTATAATGATAATTAAATAATGTGATTGATGTGCAAATAGTGTACTCATTTATTAACAAATATATTTTTAATAAATGAAATCTAATACATTTATTACAAATATATTTGTTAATAAATGAGTACACTATTTGCACATCAATCACATTTTTAATTATCATTATAGTTTATAGTAGATATCACAATAAAATTGGTAGCTTCAATGCACATTTATATTATTATATATTCACAATGAGGCAATTAATGTAGAGACCTTTAAAATATTTATTGTTATATTATACAACTATCTCAAAAGGTTATTTCATTTACAGTTACATCTTTAATGGGCTAATTAAAAAATATTTTTTTTAGCTCACTATGATAATTACAACTATAACATATTCTAATGACTAACTGAATAACAGTGATCCTCCTAAAACAAGCCTGATATTATTTCACAATTTATATGTCCTCCTTTGTTTAATGTAAAGTTAAATGGATAATATATGTATATATGACCATTACATTATAAATACTGATCAGTATTGTACTGTATGTTCCTATTACAAAAAAAAAGAAACTGTAGTATTACCATTTATACCTACATCTGAAAGTTACTGATTTTATGGTATTCACCCGTGTGTGTGTGTGTGTGTGTGTGTGTGTGTGTGTGTGTGTGTGTGTGTGTGTGTGTGTGTGTGTGTGTGTGTGTGTGTGTATTTCCATTTTTTCCCATTTCTACATTTTATATCACTATTATATCACTATTTTATAATTTTGTTATATTTAGAATATATTCATATATAATTTTTTATTTAGGTTTTATATTCTCACAAACACTGTATTTTTTGCTATCAGCAATATATGGTTTGAGCATCTTAATCATTTTTTATCAGTTGTTAATAGACTTATACATTATTTCATTGGTGTATTATATCAGCTCAGACACAAGAGGCTTTAGATTATTACAATAGTAATCACATATTACCACCAGATGTATAGGTCAATATTTTGTCAATACAGCTAAACCCCGTTATAACGCGCCTCGCTATACCGCGATTCGGTTATAATGCGGTTTTCCCGTGGCTCCCGTTTAAAAAAAAAAAAAAAAAAAAAAAAATTTATTTCATTTTTTTTTTTTGCACACTGCACACACTGCACACACTGCACACACTGCACACACTGCACACACTGCACACACTGCACACACTCACTGCACACACTGCACACACTCACTGCACACACACTGCTCATTGCTCACACTGCACACACACTGCTCACACTGACACACACTGCACACTGCACACACACTGCTCATTGCTCACACTGCACACACTGACACACTGCTCATTGCTCACACTGCACACACACTGCTCACACTGACACACACTGCTCATTGCTCACACTGCACACACTGACACACTGCTCATTGCTCACACTGCACACTGCACACACACTGCTCACACTGACACACACACACACACACACACACACACACACACACACACACTACACATATACATAAATCAGCCTTACCTTACCTTGGGGATGATTGGTGAGGCATGTGGCTGCGGGGGGGGGGGGGCGTGCCGGTGGGGGTGGTGCTGCGGTGGAGGGGGATGATGGCTGCTGCGGGGGCCCCCGATGCTGCGGGGGCTGGTGGGATGGCCCGGTGCAGCGCGGGGGGCATGGGGGGGGAGCAGGACGACCCTGCGCTACGGTAGGGCCAGGGGGCCCTGTATTGCGGCGCGAGGGCCCTGTGCTGCGGCAGGGGGGAGCCGGACCGGAGGGGAATCCCCCCTCCCATCTCCTGTCACGCGGTGACAGGGGAAGCGGAAGCCGGAGGGGCATACCCCCTCCCATCTCCTGTACCGCGGTGGCAGGGGAAGCCGGAAGCCGGAGGGGCATCCCCCCTCCCATCTCCTGTCCCGCGGTGACAGGGGAAGCTGAAGCCGGAGGGGAATCCCCCCTCCCATCTCCTGTCACGCGGTGACAGGGGGAAGCCGGGACCGCGGGGTAAATACTGTATGCACTGATGCGGCGGCCATTTTTTTTTTTTAATTAGCGCGACCCCGTTAGTAACGCGGTGGTCTCGGGGTGGACCCCGAGGACCGTGTTATAACGGGGTTTAGCTGTATATATATAGTATAACCCGGATCACTTAATGTAAACATGTATTTGTCATCATAACTCTGTGCCCAGGACATACTTGAAAACGTGAGGTAACTCTCAATGTATTACTTCCTGGTAACACATTTTATAAATAAATAAATATAACACCCCTTAAACATGTCACTGCCATTAGTACGTACGCTTTGGTGCTAGGAAGGACTGCCCCTTTTAAGAAGCAATCCACCCTAGCCGCCATTTTACAGGATTGGGTGTGGAGGGATTCTCCAGAGCTGTTGTCAGCTCCGGGGTCGCCAGGTTTGCAAGATACTTACTGGTGAAGTTACCGTAGGTGTTTAAATGGCCGTCCCATAGGAAGCCGCAACCGATGATGTTGCGGCTTCTTTGGCCCGAGATTTGTCAGCCATTTTGTTTCCAACAAAAGACAAAAACGCCCAATGCTACATCCAATGTGACAAAATACGTAGTTAAATACTTCAATGTTAGCATTCTCATGAGTAAGGGTCATTTAGTTAAACCCTTTGGCCAAAGCATTATAAGCCTGTAGCTACGTCACGCCCCCATTTCCAGCCTGTAAACAAAATGGTAGCTTAGAAGGAAAAAAAACGAGTAGGGGACTGCTCCTGTAAAGCTACAGAAATGGGGTCTCTGCAAAACATATGTTGTCCAGAAAGGTTTCTCTTTATGGCTGTGGAGAAAGGACTGGGTAGCTACAGTAACAACTTTATTTCATATACAGTTGTGTGAAAAAGAAAGTACATTTTGGCTTTATTTTTGTTAAATAAATCATGACACGGTGTAATATGTCATGTGTTGTTGTTCATCTGAGGTTGTATTTACCTAATTTTAAGACCTGCTAAGGAACAGATTATTGTTATTATGTCCTGATATGTAAAACCATAGAATTCAAAGAGGGTGTACTTTCTTTTTCACACAACTGTAACTCTCTTCTCCCAAAGGGACTCAAAGCGCGTCACAGTTACAGTATAGCCCGCGGTACGCAGCACATAGAAATGTTACAGACACAGTCCCTGCCCAGGTGAGCTTACAATCTATATTGAGGCACAGAGTGACTTGCCCAAGGTCACGAGGAGCGCGACACCGGGAATTTGACCAGTTTCTCCTGCACCAAACTCAGAGTCGTTGTTATGAGAATCAGTGTATTTACTCGCTGAGCCGCTCCTTCTCCTTCAGTAACTGCAGTTAACCAACCACTAAAGAAATATCATCCTCCAGTAGGGTGGATGCAAACCCTTCTCCACAAGTTCTATGTGAAACGCTGCACCTTCGGTTCCGTCTGTTCTCTTCCTCCAATCACAAGCAGACTCACATGGGGAGAAAAGTGGTGCAAAGTGCTAGTTACATTGGTGAACATGGAAGGGAAGGGGAGGGTTAATTCCCACTTGTGATGCTAACCAGGAGTAGGCAATGTTTGATCATGATATAAAAATATAAACATCTTCATAGCATAGGACAGTTCATAAGACTCAGGATTCCAGATAGTCCAATGTTAAACACACTCCCATAGATTATGCCACTAGCCATATAGGTAAGTCTTATGTGGTGGTCTAGGTAACCGTGTGTGGGACTGATCACATAAATGAAGTAAATGGATTACTCACTGCTGACCTTGGGGATATCCTGGTCCTGTCCTGCGTGCTCCTACCAAGGAACAATTGAAGAGAGTACAGGGAAAACGGCGGTGCATCTGCTGCTGCTGCTGAAGATTGGAAACCACAAACTGCAGACCACAAAATATCCTAGGTGCAAAAAATTATTTTAGGGCATAGTAACAGCCAAAAAGAACACTCTGACGCGTTTCCCGTGGTATCCCACGCTTTATCATTATTGATAAAGCGTGGGATACCACGGGAAACGCGTCAGAGTGTTCTTTTTGGCTGTTACTATGCCCTAAAATAAATTTTTGCACCTAGGATATTTTGTGGTCTGCAGTTTGTGGTTTCCAATCTTCAGCAGCAGCAGCAGATGCACCGCCGTTTTCCCTGTACTCTCTTCAATTGTTACATTGGTGCACAGATGTGCAAGATGAAAATGATGCTATTTGTGCCTTCCTTTCTTTTGAGCAGTTTCCTGCAGACCACAGATCGCGGTGCAGTGAGTTGCACGCGCCGCCGGCAAGCAAGACAGCCGTGCGGACGCGTGCAACGGGGCCTTAGCCTAACTGGCTGATAACACGCTTTAGTTTTCTGACGCAGAAAGCAGTACTCCCTACCCCCCCTTACTTTCAGGGCATTTCTGTTAACTGTACAGATAGCACATTCAGCACGGTGATGTACCCAGTGAAGCCATCAGCAGCATTATGGAACAAGATAAAGAAAAGAAGAAGGCTAAGTGTCCCCAGTGTTTGCTTTGGACGCTGAGAGGTGGCTGGCCGTCTGTGTGTGTTTGCCTGACAGCAATTTGTGATAAGCTGGGAGATAATAAAGTGCCACTTAGGACAACACTAACACCATATGCTATGGGATCTGAGAGCGCTGTCACCTGCCCCGTGGGGGAATTATTCAGTCAGACATTGGAAAATTGGCTCATTTCGTGTCAGTGGCTTTCACTTAACCCCTTCCCCGCCCCTCTGGCAGAGAAGGGGTTAAATACGAAGAAAGATTACAACACATAAACCTCACCTCGAGCAGCACGTTGACATCTTGTGCTTCCCGTCCCCTTCCAAAGTCATTCACTAAGCCACCTGTGCTGAAGCAGGGATATCCTTAAAACCTGACCCGTTTGGTGGCTCTTGGGGACTGGAGTTGGCCACTCCTGCTCTATTGGTAGATAAGTTACTTTTTTGGCTGGTGAAAAGTATTTTCAAGTTCTGTGAATAGCACAACTTGGCCTACAGTAGTTCCAGTTCTTTAATGTTAACATATCAAAAGAAATGCAGAACTTGTGAATCTAAAATACACTGGATATAGATCTTCTGATGACAGAGTACGGCTGGTAATGTTTTATAATTCGTGATAGCTGTCAAATTCAGTCGTTGACTGAGCCACCTGTGCTGAAGCAGGGATATCTCAAAACATCCAGGGGGAGCATGTGGGGGGATAAGAGAATAAAATATATATAAGTGCAGACGTATTGTATTGTATGGGTATACAGGCAATGTCTTGGCTCGTATAGCTGATCTACTCACAGGAGCAAAGATATAATAACAGCAGTTGGCAAATTGGGTTGCCACCCTTGAAGATGTCTGTGAGCTGGACCCCCTAACGATTCTCCGTCCGCAGTGTGTGTATATGGAGAGAGGGACAGAACAACATAGTGCGATCAGTATGAAAACTTTATGTATAAAAAATACAGTATAAAATGCGCACTTACAATTTGCAAATAGAATAAAAGCATGTATCACATATAGTGAATGGAAGATGTCCCGAAACAGCTCACCGCCTCCCTCAGATCAGTCTGCTGGCTTCCGCGGCTCTGTGTCCTGGACCGGAGCTTCCTTCTGAGCGCCCGTCTGTAAGATGTGACGTCACGGCTTCAGAGCTGATTCTACGGATCGCCTCCACTACCAAAATTGGTCCACTGGTAAACTCTACGCGTTTCGCCCAGCTACCAGGAACTGTTCTCGGCTTCGTCAGGAGTATGGTTTGTATTCTATTGGTGGCTATTTATACACCTTTCAATGTTAATAAAACGGCTTAATTGATCAATAAATCAATCGGCCTAGATTGCACTAGGGAGTGGGGGTTTGGAATAAATGAATATACAATAAGCATAGATAATACTTAAACATGGGGAAACCTAACTGTATTCGTATCATGAATTATGTTTCACAGGTTCTAACAGATATAAATCGCAATTGAACCCTTATTGGGTGTTATGAGATGTCACTTGGCAAATGTTATTCTTGATTCAAATAGTTAGCAATAGAGTATTGAGGATAAAAGCCAGATACACATAGGTTGTGACTATAATTCAAGCGAGAGGGAAATAAGAGAATTGCACTGCATTTATCCTCAATACTCTATTGCTAACTATACAAACCATACTCCTGACGAAGCCGAGAACAGTTCCTGGTAGCTGGGCGAAACGCGTAGAGTTTACCAGTGGACCAATTTTGGTCGTGGAGGCGATCCGTAGAATCAGCTCTGAAGCCGTGACGTCACATCTTACAGACGGGCGCTCAGAAGGAAGCTCCGGTCCAGGACACAGAGCCGCGGAAGCCAGCAGACTGATCTGAGGGAGGCGGTGAGCTGTTTCGGGACATCTTCCATTCACTATATGTGATACATGCTTTTATTCTATTTGCAAATTGTAAGTGCGCATTATATATATTTTATTCTCTTATCCCCCCACATGCTCCCCCTGGATGTTTTGAGATAACCCTTAATCCTTGGAACCCGTGAAACAGGTCCCACCAGTGAGGTTTGAGCAAAGGGTTTGGTCATTATTTTCATCAGAATCACTTTTTTGTCATTTAATTATCCACCAAGTAGCGCCTATCTTTCACCTTTTCTACACAATACTGAAGCAGGGATAGCCTTATAACCTGAGCAGTTGGTGGCCCTTGAGGACTGGAGTTGGCCACCGCTCATATAAAGTAATACTAACTTGATGTTTGGGGGGATTGCTACTTTAAAGACAGAAAAGAGCATTGAGGTATTTTTTGTTCGACGCTGAAGGAGGATAAAGAACCAAAGGCCGGGCTTGCAGTGCGACGATACGAGGAGGTGGATACAAACTTCTACATCGGTTTTATTGTATGGATTACCATTTTATACTGGCAACTTTGTAAATTTCCATGATTTGTTACATATAGCAATCTTAAAACATTTATAACAGCACCCTCTTGTCTTTCATATTTACATTATTCATACCCGGTTGCCCAATTAGTAGGGGCTTTTAGAAACCTACTACTTGCATCTTCTAAATAACTAGTTAATTTTTCCATGAGCATAGAGTATTTGTCCCCTGGTTTTCCTGAGTGTTGGGGGTTCGGTGCTTCTTTAAAACCAGAGACAGAACATGAAACACAGACAGAGCCCAGTGCTACATCCAATGACACAAATACACAGTACAGTGCCTAAATATATATATATAGATATCTTTTGAATAAAATGGTCTTTTAGTTGAACTCTTTGGCCAAAGTGTTGTAAGCCCTTGAGCCTCTCCAAGGCAGGCCCCGTCTCATGGTAGGATGGTCACTGGCTTATCTGTAGGTCCTGGTTTAGCAAATATGCACTATTCCTGTAGTAGCATTGTTGGAAGTGGAAAGTAAATGCTGACCATGAACCGGTTGTGAGCCAATCAAAAACTGATCCTTATGAAGTCATTGTTTTAGGGGGATTTTAAATAACCACATTTCTTTGGGTCTGCGGGACTACGTGTAAGACCACTGCAGTCCTACTCCAGGAGACCCCTAGTTTACAATAACCATACAAAAGTATGCTTAACTGGAGGGGACAGAGATACATAGACAATGTATAAGATACTGTACTACAGCCACATAATGCCCCTCTCTTCCCTGCGGTAGTACTGTAGCTCAGTCCTAGATGCACCTGCTTACCTTTTCTTTGCATGAGATTCTGACGGGCTTTCACAAAAGCCAGAATATCTGCATCAGTCTGGCTGTCCCCTGTGAAGGGAATGGGGCTGTCCACCTTCTGAGAAGCCCTGAAAGGTAAATCGGAAGGTTTATCAACATGTGCTGTCTGCAGCTAGGCAGCGCTAGGTTTGTATACCCGTACAACTCTAGAAAGGCTGAAGGAGCAAATTGTACTACACATGTTTTTGTTGTTTTACATTGTTCTGGCCCTTTGCTGCCCGAGTGGACAGCCACCCTTTCCGGCAGTGAGGGATTCGATTCAGTGAGTCGTCTGAAGCAGGACTGCTACTGCCGTACCACCTGGAGGCTATGTTCAAAAGATATCTACTACACATATACAGGTATCTGCGTGTTCACCAGCATGAAAAGGCCCCCCGGAAGGAAGCTTTTGGTGAGCCAATCAGTAACAGTGTCCACAGTCTGGCCTGAATACAGGAAGCTGCCATGCGAACATGTTGTAATAGGGCAAACACTCTTCTAATACATTTCCCTGGAACCAGGAGAATCCTGTTATAAAACTACACTAGATCCACTAGTTCTGCCTAATAACTACAGAAACATAATAACAATAGCCAGGTGAACCTTAGGCCTCGCTTTAGTTTGGGGCTAGTTAGAGGCTGCAATAATCAGGTCTCACAATAGGAATTTGCAACCCTTCCACAGCGTGGCAGGTTCTCTGGCAGTGAAAGGGTTAAAAGTCCTTACACTTTGCTGTGGCATTAAAATACCTTTAATGCCAAGATAAAGAAAATAAATGTGCGCGATCAGCATGAAACCTAAAAAGTTAATACAGATGCAGCCACCAGTATTAGCACACTTACCTGGAAATTCTGGGAGATTCTGGGGCAGTCTCACAGTAAATGCCTCAACATTTCTGTGAGATTCTTAATGGCCCATCGGATTAACACGGCGGGGGGTCCCTGCAGTCCCATTCTGTTTGACCCCCCGCTGTGTTAATTCGATGGGCCATTAAGAATCTCACGGAAATGTTGAGGAATTTACTGTGAGACTGCCCCAGAATCTCCCAGGTAAGTGTTCTAATACTGGTGGCTGCATCTTTACAACGGTTTAGATTGTAAGCTCCTTGGGACAGGGACCTCTGCTTATTGTATGGACATCTGGTATTATCAGTCACGTTATATTCTGAATGTATCTTTCACACACATTGTACTGCGCTGCTGCATATGTTAGAACCTTGTAAATGCTAATAATAACTGGTGAACAAAAACACCATATGGCTCATTGGTTTTTTTTTATGAGCAAACTAGATGCATGGCTCATCAGCACCGCACGCTTACACCCCATTGGTCGGTTTAGTTTATAAGTGAAATGAACTGTCTGAACACAGACTGCCTCAGCTCTATTTTAGTGACTACACTAGCCACTAAGGACTAGGATATCCCTGCTTCAGCACAGGTTGCTCAATCAGTGGCTCAGCCACTGATTGAGCAACCTGTGCTGAAGCAGGGATATGCTGAAAAACGTACCTGTTGGTGGCCCTTGAGTACTGGAGTTCCCCGCCCCTGTTGTGTGTGTTGCTCAGTATAGTACTGTAGGAAGTAACCATACTATAAAACTTGGGGTGATTCTCTAACTAACCTTGTATGGGTTATTGCCCTGCGATCCCACGTTACCTGAAGACCGCGTTAATGGCAGTGACTCCCGGTGTGTGAGTAACAATGTCAGCCACACACACAGTATACAGAGGATACACTGTACATTATCCCTGCTGAGCTTCGGAAATACAAACCTCGTTTTTGCTGCAGAATCAGCCAGACTGCTCCTGTTGCTTCTAAATGCGGAATCCGCGCTCCCTGAAGCGCTGTTATAAACAGAATAAGGCAAACAATGTTTACTTATTTATAACATGTTTTACCAGGAAGTAATACATCGAGTTACCTCTCTTTCTCAAGTATGTCCTGAGCACAGAGTTATAATGACAGATACATCGCTACACATTATATTTACAGACATTTCATGGACAGTTGGGGAGAATACATTTTATGGGCGTATTTAACAGACGATTTACAGTTACAGACGAGATTAAAATGGGAGACAGCTTTAGTCTTGGAAGAACTTAGACTGGTGGCGGCTGTGAGAGTCTCCGGTAGACTGTTCCAGTTGTGGGGTGCACGGTAAGAGCTGATATTTACAGCGTGCGGCCGTGCGTTCCTATGCGAACGCGCGTGCACGTGCCGCATGCTTTTCCTGTCTATAGAGCCGGGAGCTGCAGGTAGTGTATATATGTGTGTGTGTATGTGTGAGTATATGTGTGTATGTGTGTGTATGTGTATGTATGTGTGTGTATGTGTATGTATGTGAGAGTATATGTGTGTGCATGGGTTGTGTGAGTGAAAGTAAGTCCTAACTAAGATTTTTTAAAGAAAAAAAAAAGTTTAATACAGTAAAACACACACACACACACACACACACACACACACACACACACACACACACACACACACACACACACACACACACACACACACACACACACACACACGCATACATCCATACAAACACACACATACATACGAGCGCAGGCAGCGGCGCGAAAAGATGATTTTCCTCATCTTCGCCGCTGTCTGTCGGCTCCCCTCTCCCTGCCGTGCGCGCGTGCCCCTTGTATAGAAAGGCTGACTGACGGCAGCCAACTAAAAATCCGCACATGTGCCCGGCACTATAGAACGTGCCTAAGAGAAGGAGGAGCGGCCGGATACTTTGCTGAACCGTGGGACCGTGAACAGTCTTTTGGAGTCAGATCTCAGGGGATAAGTGCTGCGTGTGGTAGGGGTGAGGAGCTTGTGCAGATACATCACTTGTATCCATGTATATCTTTATCTATGTAGCGCCAACAATGTACGCAACGCTTTACAGAAGAGACAAGACAGTACAGGGAATTATAATACACCAAGTGCCGCACACATAAAATCAGACAACAGGAAAGGAAATCCCTGGCCCAGAGAGCTCACAATCAAAGTGGTATGCTGAGAATCAGCAAGTAGTAAGTGCAGTTGATAGATGTGCTTCACCCCACTGGTTGGTTAGGCTGCGATCCCAGTCACTGCCACAGCGCACGGCTCGGCGTGCGCTATCAAGCCCCGCCCCCCCAGTCCGGCCGGTCCCAGTCACTGCCACAGCGCACGGCTCGGCGTGCGCTGTGCTATCAAGCCCCGCCCCCCCAGTCCCAGTCCCTACCTTGTCGCGCACCTTTCCCCAGCGGTGCGCGACAGGTTTTCAGGGAGGCAGGGGAATTTGAACTTGACATCTGCGACGGAGGCAGCCAATAAGGGAGAACCAGCCGCGGGACGTCATGGCCACGCCCCCGCAAACCCACAGCCACGCCCCCTCCCGTCGCAAACCTTCCCTCTCCCCCCAGACCGCAGATCGCGGTGCAGCGCTGCGCACTCGCCGCCCCCCCCCCCCCGCCGGGCGCGCGTGCCACAGTGAAGACTGGGGACTCAGCCTAACTGTGGGTGTGGGACAGCAGCCATGAGTCCAGTTTATTGAAATGCGTAATCCAGAAGTGGGGTTTTTAGGTTTGACTTATACGGACTCGTTTCTCTTCCTTTCTGTTTGTGCTCATTAATAACGTTTATCGGAAATCCGAGAAGGGCTGTATCTGCACGTCGGAGACACGTTTATCCTCCGCGAGATCTCACTGAGCAAACAAAAGGGTACGATGCACACCAAAAATAAATACATACAGTGTCGACACAGCCTATTCTAACAAAAGCCGCCGGTAGACCGGGGCTTACTCTGGCTGGCGCCGGGGCTAGACCGCGCGGCGCCGCATCTCCTCCGGGCACCCCCTCCGCTCGTGCACGCTTTTTGCTCTCCCTTCCCGACCCCCTAGCAGCTCCTGCGGTGCCCCTCTGCTTCCCCGCACCCCCGCTTACCTCACTTCAAACCTTCAGGGGCGTCGGGGAAGCCGGGCGCGCACGTGACGGTGACGTCACAGTGACGCGCGCACCGGCCGCGTCTCCACGCTGCCCGCACGCGTCCTGCCGTGCGGGAAGTGGGAGAATAGGCTGTGTCGATACTGTACATACCGTTTACCGGTGCTGCTGGTTCAAGGAGAACCTGCCAGGGTTATTCCAGGTCTATGCTAAAGAAAAATGGACCCAGCGCTCTACGGATTTGATAATAAAGCGAATTTATTTGTGCCACACAACGTTTCGACCAGAACAGGCCTCTATCAAGTGACTAGGCCTGTAACAACTGAGACTAAGCCCCGTTCATGTCAGCTCCGGGGACCCCCTGCTTTCAGAGGTACCCATGCCGCTATCTCGGAGGTCTTCTGCGGTTTAACGCTCCCAGCCACATGGGTCAGTAGGAAGCCGCACCGGGTGACATCATGGCGTCCTATTGGCCCGTAGGGCGTAGGAGCTTTGAAAATCCGCCATAATGTCAACCCTGGAATGGTTTCCGGCACCTAATACGGAGGTATCTCCGTAAGCAGGGGTGAAATGAATGGGGTCCAGCTCCGGAGACCCCCTGCTTCAATCCTATACATTAAAAAAAGAATACACGTGTTATGTTTCCATGGTGACCAAATGTGGGGGCGATTACTATCTTTATCTCATCTCTTGTGTGAAGAGGCCCTTTATTTGTGTTTGCTTGTAGTTAAAATCATTATGATGCGATAATTAGCCGAATAGATACATGTCTCACAACAATGAATGCTGGCAGGACCCGGTGAAAAGAAAGACACTCCTTTCTCACTGGTCACAGTTCAGGACAATTGTTTTTTAAGGGTATTTGCAACTTTCTAAGGAAGCCCATTTTATTGCCAAATTGTTTTGTTTTATTCCCCACTACAATGAACTGCCTCTCGAACATGAAAGACAAACACGTTCTGTATTCACAGGACATAACGCAGTACAATTTCTATGTAATATGTGCAGATACTCAGGGAAGCCATTACATATTTGTTGTACTGTAAGTAGGACTGCCCTATAAGCTGCAAAACGTTGCATTTCAAATACCCACTAGGTGGCAGCAGCCTCATTTGCAAACAAATATTGATGTATGTACAGTGTGGCTTTTTTTGTACATAAAGCTTTACAGGGACTAAATAAAAGGAGACATAATGAAAATAAGCGCTACAGACATACTGGTAACATTTAGAAATAGGAGCTTTGCCCCACAGAGCTTACAATCTAACGGAAATATCCCAGCAATGTCAGAGATGTCAAGGACAGAAATCTGAGATTTGGGGGTTCTGGGACACAAAATGGTATTTTTTTGGAAATGTGTTAACTCCACAAGTGAGGCTCCACTGAAGTGTATGAGGCTGCCAGTACTAAATATCAGTCATACTGGAGACTAGTGATACGGAAGGTCAGCGATACAGAAGGTCAGCGATACGGAAGGTCAGCGATACGGAAGGTCAGCGATACAGAAGGTCAGCGATACAGAAGGTCAGCGATACAGAAGGTCAGCGATACAGAAGGTCAGCGATACAGAATGTCAGCGATACAGAATATCAGCGATACAGAATGTCAGCGATACAGAATGTCAGCGATACAGAATGTCAGCGATACAGAATATCAGCGATACAGAATGTCAGCGATACAGAATATCAGCGATACAGAATGTCAGCGATACAGAATATCAGTGATACAGAATGTCAGTGATACAGAATGTCAGTGATACAGAATATCAGTGATACAGAATATCAGTGATACAGAATATCAGTGATACAGAATGTCAGTGATACAGAATATCAGTGATACAGAATGTCAGTGATACAGAATGTCAGTGATACAGAATATCAGTGATACAGAATATCAGTGATACAGAATATCAGTGATACAGAATGTCAGTGATACAGAATATCAGTGATACAGAATGTCAGTGATACAGAATGTCAGTGATACTAAAGATCAGTGATACAAAAGATCAGTGATACAGAAGATGATCAGTGATACAGAATGTCAGTGATACAAAAGATCAGTGATACAAAAGATCAGTGATACAGAAGATGATCAGTGATACAGAAGATGATCAGTGATACAGAAGATGATCAGTGATACAGAATGTCAGTGATACAGAATGTAGGTGATACAGAATGTCAGTGATACAGAATGTCAATGATACAGAATATCAGTGATACAGAATATCAGTGATACAGAATGTCAGTGATACAGAATGTTAGTGATACAGAATGTCAGTGATACAGAATGTCAGTGATACAGAATATCAGTGATATAGAATGTCAGTGATACAGAAGGTCAGTGATACAGAAGGTCAGTGAGAGGTGACAGGTCAGTCTATTTTACATAAAATATAATAATCATCTCATAGTGAGAACAGGGGGTAAGGGAGAAGTGAGCAGGGAGAGATATAGGAATACTCAATTAACCTTTTTGCTACCTGAGTACGGCAGGACCAGGAACTCACTGCAAAACTCTGATTATAAATATGCATCGTTACTCAGTGTTGTTCAGCCTTTGTTTGGTTAAGGAACCCTATAATTATATTAATTCTGCCAAACCCAATCCCTCTCTAATAGCACGTCTGAGATCAGATGCATTGTAAGGAACCCCAACTCTCTCTAATAGCACGTCTGAGATCAGATGCATTGTAAGGAACCCCAACCCTCTCTAAAAGCGCGTCTGAGATCAGATGCATTGTAAGGAACTCCAACCCTCTCTAATAGCATGTCTGAGATCAGATGCATTGTAAGGAACCCTGACCCTCTCTAATAGCGCGTCTGAGATCAGATGCATTGTAAGGAACCCCAACCCTCTCTAATAGTGCGTCTGAGGTCAGATGCATTGTAAGGAACCCCAACCCTCTCTAATAGCTCGTCTGAGATCAGATGCATTGTAAGGAACCCCAACCCTCTCTAATAGCTCGGCTGAGATCAGATGCATTGTAAGGAACCCCGACCCTCTCTAATAGCACGTCTGATATCAGATGCATTGTAAATTCCTCTGTATTTGGTACAATTTACAAATTACCTAAAATTTGCAGGGAACTCTTTAGGGATACCCAGGGACCCCAACAGTTCCTAGGATCCTCTGTTGAAAAACACATAAGTGCTTCAGTTATTAATTGAAACAACATGAGACGAGAGTTTGCCAAATAAGGAATTATCAATGTAAGGTTTCCGCTGATTAACACCAAAATAGAGACCAAAAAGGAAATCGTTGCCCTGCCATTAAAGCTCAAACCTTTATGACATTTGTTTTATTGTGTTTTAGGGTCTGTAGTACAGTATTGTTAAACATCTGCTAACTGAATTTCACATTGAAGTGCTAAGGATAGCAGCGGTTTTACAGTTTTACTCACTTCCTGATCTCACCTTCCAATTCTACTCCCCTGTTGGGAACAGTTGCGTTACAGATGATAATGGAACGAGCAGATTGGTTGGGCTTGTTATTCATTTCATGCGCACAGTGTTTCTTGTGGGAGAAAACACCTTGCAGGGTCACTGGCCTGACACAAGAGATGGAAACCTTTTATACTGAAGCTTGCCCATGCCTGGCTCTTTAGGGTCTAGATTTCGATCATTGTCAGTAGAGGTCTGTCTACTAATTTCTACCATTCTCAGCATATAGCCCAAATCTCACACCACGGACAATCCGACCCCTGCGGAAACCAATGATTCTGCGGTCAATCAATGACCTAAATATATGATTGGTTAGTTATCAAAATATTTCATCCAGTGTGCAGAACCCATGGAGACAATGGTAGCATTGCTCTGTATTCAACACCCGGGAACAGGGGGCACATCATGTACTGTATGTACATGGGCACATTTTATAACACTATTAGCAAAACACAAAACACCTACTCTACAGTCTGCCCAGGATAAAAGTAACTGGATATACAGATATAGCAGGTGCCCCCGCAGGTGAAATAGCCACCTCAGCCCCGCCCCCTTTTTGGGGCTGTTCCAAGACAATGGTCATTTCTCTCATTGGCGCATGGTGTATGTCCCACAAGCAACGCGCCACTGAGTGCCACAACGTCTGCTACATCTGTACACACCTGCAAATGAATGCAACACTATTTCTATTGAACATCTAAGTGTAACAGTATCCCCGTCCCTTCGTATCAAAGCTTCAGGGAAATCTGATTACAAAACAGCAAACATTTCTGAGGTTTTCCCCACACTGCAGTGAAACCAGCTGTTCAGGTTCATACAATGTTTCCCATAAATGTAAACCCTGGCACCCTGACAAGCGCTCCCAGCTGCTAAGTGATTACTTGGTTTAGTTTTTAAGTGCCATTGGTAGAAAGGAGTCAACCGCAGCAAGGCAGAGGTCACTGCGCAGTCCTCTTGCCATATCGTGCCGAGATGAGCGCATAAAGGACACGCGTAAAAATGTTACTGAAACATAGGAAAATATAACGCGGACGTGAGGAAGTAAAGTTTTCACACTCCCTGCAACAATTGTACAGGTGGTGCTTTTAAGGTGGGGCTGACTATACTGTGAGACGTTATTCCCATGTAGGCAATCAGAGCATGCTCTGGTGCTCATGTATGCCCAGTAATACCTGGGAGTGTTCACAGGAAACAGTAGGAAACTATTGAGAAAGTTTGCACTTGGGTATTATGTGCAGCTTGACTGGTTTGCTGGATGATGATCAGTGATCTCATGTCTTGTTTTCACAGCAATAGGATCTTTAGAAAGATAGCTGCATAAAGAATATGATGTATGTCGGTAGGAAGTCCACAGAAGTGTACATTTCTTACTACAAGGTATTGGTCATGGGCGGAGAACTGGGATTCTTAACCATGACAGTACTAGCATAAAGCAATCCCTGACCAAATAATGGAAAAGGAGCATGACCTTGGCCTGAGAACCCAGCCAAAGGTCATCCTCCGTTCCCCCTTTTGGGGTGTTAGGTTTATGGAGTAATGTTGTTTTATGTTTATTGATATGATTGTGTTTTGAAATGTTATGTTTTATAAAAAAAAAAAGAGATACAAGAGGCGATAGTAAAGGTGTTGGTGGTGTTATGGCGTTGGTCACAGCTGGAGGGGTGCGTACTGGTCAGTTTTGCCCAGGTGGCTAATGTAGAGAAATGGGAGGGGTGCAAAAGATGCGCTCCTGGGCCAGGTAATGCGGGCCTAGGGGTGTACTCCTAAGAACGGACCCCAGGTGCAATGAACCAGGACTGCTCACTGGGTCATGCTGCGGCAGGGAGAATAATCAGGTTCCATGGGTGGGGCCACTTGCTCACCAGGTCCAGGAGTGCTGGTTAATAAAAGGCTGGGGCCATTTGTACTAAACAGAGGAGTCTGTATTATTCCAACTGAAGCGTATGTATTTATTTGGGAGGGTTACCAAACGGAATGGGCAAGAATCAAGGGTACAAGGGTCAGGAGATTCTGACATTCTGATCAGAAATTGACCATCCATGTGAATAACTGCTCATATACTAGAAATACATGTATTTAAAGACAAAATGCATCCTTCTTAATCTTCAGTGACTGAGTAGCTGCCTGCCCCACACATTATAGGTTAAACCGCTGCTATAAATGTAAAAGAACCCATGGGCAGAGGCAGTAGTATAAACAATAAAACTGGAGCTGTGTCATTACATGTTACAAAACGTCGCGTGCCTGATGGATTTACAAGTATTAGGCCGCGCTTATAGTGCCGGCGACGGCAACGCGACCGAAAACAAATGCATTCTCGCAGCCGCGTGCGCTTATAGTAAGCGCGACGGTGACAAAGCGACGGGGCAACGTGATTTTTGGTAGCCGAAATGATTTTTCAGGGGCTGTCACCTCATGTGACAGCCCCTGAACCAATCAGGAGCCTGGTCGCCCGCGACGCCGTCGCAAAGTGAAATACAACTTTCGCTTGCGATGACGGGTGAAGTCACGCGTCGCCGGCGACGGCACTATAGGCGCGGCCTTAGCCTGCAATTCACAAGGAATATGCATCAAACTGCTAATATTTGGGCCTCGACACTGCAAGAATTTCCTCTTGCTACAATTTGTGGTGTTGTCAACCCAGCTCCACGAACGAATCGCTGACACAAGCAACTTTACGTTGGCAAAGAGCACATCGATACATTGATACATCGATACCAAGAAGCCCAGCATGACATTGATGCGCTTACATATTCAATGAGATCAAGCGCTTTTTATCCTTTTGCAACTCAGCTGGAAGGGGCTTACATTCTCCCTGACAAGGAGAAGAAGGCCCCACAACGTATTGAAGAGGGGCTTGAGTCACAGGGTTTTTTACAGTGACTGATACAAAGCGCCATTTTGGACCACGCCCCCACATGCAGCAATAGTCACGGGCTCCAAGTTGTAATGACTGCAGCCCCACAGAATGACTTTGCGGAACGATGGTTTGGTACCTGCTGGGTTGGTGGTACTGCTGGGTTGGTGGTACTGCTGGGTTGGTGGTACTGCTGGGTCGCTGGTACTGCTGGGTTGGTGGTGTGGAAACTCTCATGTTCACCATTGGCAGATTCTGGTTAGTCTAAGAGAAAGAAAAACAAAGATAATGATCCCTCATTTTGTTCTCTTGCTATCTTTTCATCATTTTGTGGAACAAATAATTTTAATACCACCCAAGTACCATCCTATAAGCCTGGGGTGCTCAACTCAAGTCCTCAAGCGCCCCCCAACAGGCCAGGTTTTGAGAATATCCCAGCTTCAGAACGGGTGGATCAATCAAGAGGCTCAGTCAGAGACTGAGCCATCTGGGCTGAAGCAGAGACTGATTGAGCCACTTGTGTTGAAGCAGGGATATCCAGAAAATCTGACCTGTTGGGGGGCTTAAGGATGGGAGTTGGGCCCCCTTGCAATAAGCTAAAACAAGCAGTTTTAGCCATTACCAATACCAGTTACAGGAACATTGCTGTAAACAATCTTATTACTTCTCAGTTCCTCATTGCTACGCAGTTGCTAGCCGAGGAAACCTGCCCGCTCGTTTCCTAGGCAAAGCACTGTATTATTTTCCAACATTGAATATTATTATCTTTTCTTTGTATGGCATAAATATATTCCACAAGGGAGAGAGGACGATAACATTGTATGGCAAAAGAGTGTATATATATATATATATATATATATATATATATATATATATATATATATATATCAAGACAAACAGACGATAGGAAGGGGGTTCCTGTTCCAAGGAGCATACAATCTAGAAGGAAGGGCAGAGGAGACACAAGGAATAGTGTGTGGGAGTTTTTCAGCAAGGGATTGGCTATCGTCATCAGGACTCCGGGATAAACGTAAAAGAAGGGAGAGCGTTGGATAGGCCTCCTTCAAAAAGTGTATTTCTAAGGGACGTTTAAATGTCTGTATGGCAGGGAGGGGAGGGGGAGTCCGATCTTGCATGGCAGAGAATTCCAGAATTGGGGAGCAGCACGGCAAAAGTCTTGGAGGCCCGAGTGAGAGGAAGAAACTAGGGACGTGGAGAGACATAGATCTAGAGCGGAGAGTAGACTGGGTGTGGGAGAGTACTTGGACGTTAAGTTAGCGATGTAGAGGAGCAGTGTTATGTTTAGTTTTGTAGGTGAGCAAAAGCTTCTTGAATTTGACTCTGTCGGGCAGGGCAGGCCAACTCCAGTCCTCAAGGGCCACCAAAAGGTCAGGTTTTAAGGATAACCCTGCTTCAGCACAGGCGGCCCAATCAGTGGCTCAGTCGCAATGACTGAGCCACCGATTAAACCTCCTGTGCAGTAACAGCGATATCCCTAATACCCAGCCTGTTGGTGGCCCCTGAGTTTGCCATCCTTTCTGTAGAGTATGGGTAGCCAATGACTTGCATAGTGGTGCAGCAGGAACCATTGCTGAGGTGAATGAGCGGGGCAGCAGCATTTTCAATGGACTGGAGAGGAAACGGGCAGCCGAGGGGGAGACCAGAGGCAGATTGCAGTAGTCTGTGAAACCTGGAAATGTGACACTAGCCATAGCAAAAAGGAATGAATAGCAGGGGCAGTCATCTTAAGTGTGTCCCTACACACTGCAAATGCATATTTGAGGTTTCTCCATAGAATACTGCAATGTTTGTTTTATGATATCATATATACTCCTCCCTCCTGTTTTCTTCTTCTTCAGTGTGCATTCCCCTGTTATATCCACACCACTCCTTCTTAAATTGAATCCCTGCAATTACAGTACACTTTGAACCTACTGTAGTTGGACAGCTCCCTTGTTTCCAATGCTAAGGCCAAGTCCTAGGAACTAACTTCTCTGTTGCTGCAAAATTAATTTCCATGGATTGTTTCATGTGAACACCAGTTCATTTAGATCATAAATCCTTCTGTTTATATTAGCACAGTTTCAAAGATGTTTTACCGGCAGTTTAATAGGATGTATTCCCCATCCGGTGATCAGTCTGGAAGCAGCAGGTGATTTTTAGGACTGAAAGAAACCAGATTGACCAGATACCTGCAGGTTTGTTGCTTCCTCCGACCACCACGCTTCAAAGTCTTTCTGTAGCCTGACTCTTGCTTTCTCCAGAAGAAGCTGTAAATGCTCAATCTCCGTCTTCAGACCTTTGAGGCGACTGAAGAGCGTTTTGTAACTGCAACAAGGAGGGAAAACAATGCAGGGTAAATTGGTAGCCTGATCCAAACAGACGTGCCAAGTGAGGATGTGTGAGGAGCATGTGTATCTTTATTTATATAATGCCCACAGTGTACTCAGTGCTTTACAAGTACAACACACTACAGGGAATTATAATACAATAAGCACAACAAAGTCAGACAATGGGAAAGGAAATCCCTGCCCCGGAGAGCTTGCAATCTAAGTGGTATGATGGGGAACTTACAGAGACAGCAGGTGAGGGAATACGTGCTGTAGATGGCAGAGCTTGGCCACATTGGTTGGTAGGAGTCACTGTGGGGCAGGTGCCATGAGTCTGGGCTATTTGGATGTTTCATTTAAGGGGTTTGTCTTGAAGATGGGGAGAGAAGGTGCTTGGCGTATATCGAGTGTGAGGGAGTTCCACGGGTATGGGGAAGTGCGGGTTTAAGACGAGAGACATCAGTAGAGGTGAAAGGGGTGGAAAGGAGACAGTTAAAGGTAGAGTGCAGGAGACGAGCAGGGGCAGAGCGAGAGATCAAAGCTGATATGTAGGAAGGAGAGGATGAGTGAGAGCCTTAAAGGTAAGGGGGGAACTTTGTAGGTGATCCAAAATTTGTTTGGAAGCCAGGAGAGGAAATTAAGGAGGAGATGAGCGGATGGGTAGATAGATCTATCTACGCATCATCTGCATAGAGATGATACCCAAGGCCAAAAGAGTTGATGTGTAAACCTTTAGCTAGTCATAAGTTATAGTAACTTTGCAGCAAAGCAATGCAGCATCCTCTCTGTCAAGCAGTCGGGTGTCAAATAAAGAGGAAGGTGTAAAAGTATCTCTTTGTCCAACAGTTACCTAGTGATTTACCACTTTTGGACCATCTGTCATCAGAGGTTGCAAGTCTGTAAATTAAAAGCTGAAAACAACAGATCACAGCCCATGGAGGGTAGAATGGAAGATCACAGCCCATGGAGGGTAGAAGTGGAAGATCACAGCCCATGGAGGGTAGAAGTGGAAGTTCACAGCCCATGGAGGGTAGAAGTGGAAGATCACAGCCCATGGAGGGTAGAAGTTGAAGGTCACAGTCCATGGAGGGTAGAAGTGGAAGATCACAGCCCATGGAGGGTAGAAGTGGAAGTTCACAGCCCATGGAGGGTAGAAGTGGAAGTTCACAGCCCATGGAGGGTAGAAGTGGAAGATCACAGCCCATGGAGGGTAGAAGTGGAAGATCACAGCCCATGGAGGGTAGAAGTGGAATATCACAGCCCATGGAGGGTAGAAGTAGAAGATTACAGCCCATGGAGGGTAGAAGCGGAAGATCACAGCCCATGGAGGGTAGAAGTGGAAGATCACAGCCCATGGAGGGTAGAAGTGGAAGATCACAGCCCATGGAGGGTAGAAGTGGAAGATCACAGCCCATGGAGGGTAGAAGTGGAAGATCACAGCCCATGGAGAGTAGAAGTGGAAGATCACAGCACATGGGGGTAGATTCACAAACCTCTATTAAACTAGGGAACATAACAGGACTTCACCTAAAACAGGAATGGACATTATCTTCCCTGAGTTACAATGGTAACGTCCGAAGATCTCATTAGCAGAGCCTTAATGTCACATTATTGTAGGATAACTTTCGTTATCATCCAATAAAGTGGATGGGAGTAACGCAGAGTTGAGCTATGACCTAACTAACGTCTCGTTAAATTCCCCCACGAACCAAAACAGACTTTAGTGGATAGGCGCCGTAATGATAAAGCTTCATTTGCATGTCATCATCACAACTCTGTGTTATAGATAATGCTATTCTCTTTACAGGAGAAAGTATGCCTTAACATTATGTTATTGTCCTGCGAAGATACACACCATTAGTCTTAACGTAACATTAAGCTTTGTGAATCTGAGCGATAAAGAGCTACAAAGAGGATTGAAACACAGCGTTGTGAGTGACAATTTATAGTCTCTGGCCCAAAAATACAGTATTGAGCATTAAGAATAATTAAATGTCTTAGCAAACTAATATTTTGCTTTACCTCTTGTAGGTATCTACCCAATATGATGTGTAACTGCTTCCATGTGCTAGAGAAAAGATCAGCTCCATTTCAAGAAATGGGACTACTATCTTCTCCAGCAACTTCACTGCATATTGAATAAGGGCGTCAGTGACAAATGAAAAGAAGGATTTGCTATTTCTTGCTGATTTCTGAGTAGAGCTGTTTGATTCTCTGATCAGTTTTTAGCAACATTACTGTATAACATTCTCCGTGATGCAATGTAAATACGCCGAGGCGATGTTATAGGTAATTATGATGATTGTGAAACGAAACCGAACAGCCAGGAGTTCTCCGCTGAATTCTTTTTTGCCGTCAAATTCTATGTTTCTATATTTCTGAAACAGAGAAATGCTAGAACAAGAGATGGTCCTCTGAAGCAGGAGGGTGGCAGCAGAGGGGTAATGTGAGGAGACATGTCTTCACGGACAGGCTGGTGGGATCCGTGGCATAGTCTCCCAACAGCGGTGGTGGAGGCGAACAGAGCAAGGGAATGAGAAAATGATTGGGGTAGACATAAGGTTCCTACATATCTAAGAAGGCCAAGGATCATACAGATGTGAGGTTTTACAGCAGATCAGAGAATGGGCAGACTAGGTGGGACAAGTGGTTATTTTTTGTTGAGAAACTGTTTTTTTTCCCACGAGTAACTTGTCGCTGGTGCCAGGGAACAACCTGTACTCTCAAACTGCTAAAAAACAATCTTTCATATCTAATCCATGATACGCTTTGAATCCGCACTCAGGTGTATGTAAAACTCTTTTGAGTGATGTCTCTTTCACTGTAGGAAGTTTTTAACTTGCACAAAAATAACGTCACATTGCTCAACACAATAAAAGAAACTTGGGGGTGAGGGGAGGCACTAAAATGTAAAGATAGTGATAATTACACAGAATAATGAGACAGGCAAATGACGTTTTCCAAAAGCCAATGAATTATTCTATACTAGAGTGACGTATCTCTCTATGGGCCCTACCTAATATAGTGAGAAGTGGGCTAATATATAGTTAACACAGCAGCAAATTCAATGGAAGCAAATGGGTATTAATGATACATGGTTAATGCTAACCACATATGTGTTACTAATCATGTATCCAGCATCTTTGACCAAACAACATTACAGAGAATGTTCAAAGTTTATGATGCATGCGACCACCAAATTCTCTACGCTGGATTTCTAGGAATTGGAGCCAAGGAAATATTGTAGTTTGGCTGAAGAGGTCATACCATTTCTTCTCTTCTTCCATGTGGGCACGGAGTTCCTCTTCAGCTGCATCGTACTTGTTAAGATCATCAGAGGGACTAGAAACACCTAAGGGATATTTGGCAAATTACAAAATATTTGGGTGTTCATATTACTAGGGACTTTACGTCCCCCTTTCTAATGTGCTACTAATGCATTTTATTTTGTTCCAAACAAAGTCATTTTCTAATACCAGGGATTACTTTAGTATTATAACCAAAAATAATGTCATTCAGGCACAAAATCCATGAAATACAGAATGGGAGGTATAAAGAAAATATTCCCTATACAGGGAGGATTATATGGCTGCCTGGGGCCCCCCGGACCAGGTAACTGATAAGTCAGCAGAGTACAGTAGACAGCCTACCTCCCCCAAGCTGCACATGTCACATCATACCCACTTTCCCACCCTCTATTTCTCATTCTTTGAAGTGTATGCTGTCTGTCTCTTTTCTCCTCCGTGTTGCTGTTATCTATCATTGCCCCTGGACCAATCCCACAATTTCTTTTTGACAAGGCTGTCTCCAGCCCACTGTTCTTCTCACTCTACACCTCTTCTCTGGTGAACAAATACACTCTTGTGGCTTTCATCATCCTCTCTATGCTGATGACACCCAAATTGACCTCTCCTCCACGACCTCTCCCTTGCCACGTGTCATCAGCTGACTCTCCGCAATCTCTTTCTGGATGTCCCATCGTTACTTGAAGTTTAACATGTCCAAAACAGAACTACACATGTTCCCCACTTCCACTGCCATCCTACACCCAAATTCTCCCTCACTCAATAATACCACAATCTCATCAACACCGCGGGCCCACTGCCTAGAGGTCATCTTTGACTCTCTACATCATTCATCACATTCAATCTTTCACTAAGTCCTGCCGTTTCCACTTCTGAAACATTGCTAGAATACGTCCATCTCTAACTCATGATGCAAATAAAATCCTAATTCACTCATCTTGTCCCACCTGGACTACTGCAACCTTCTCCTAGTTGACATTTTCTCAGCCTGCCTGCTACACTGCTACTTTAGGCAGTAAACTGTACTTACAAACTTGCACCTGTGTCCTGTACAAGCCTGAAAAATGAACCTACAGTGCGTGGTCCTGAACATTTGTATTGTTAAACAATAAATAAAGCTCTAAATTTGTAGCCAGCCTCCTCTTTGTTGATGCCCATTTCCGCCCGCTAACATAATACAAATAATCTAGAACAGGAGTCAGAAACAGCGTTTGAGCTACAGATGTAGCAAGACTTGCTGTCCCCTGTGCCGCGGCTGGAAAAGCAAAACGCCGCCACTGCGGAGACAGTCTCTGCCGCAGTCACGCTGCGGGGAGTCCATGCTTCCGTATTGGATCCCTCACAGCGTTATTCCTCCCGCGCTGGGGTGGCCGCGGCCATGTGAACGCAGCTGCCGCGGTGCCGGAAACAATTAATCTTGCTACATCTACTGTTTATAGTGTATATGCACAAACATTTTAGGACTATGTAACTACTGTATACAGATACTGTATATAACGGTCTCCCAGCTTTTAGACAGCAGAACACAAATGCGGGTTTGCAGGTTCTAATGCGGTCAGCTCAGTCCTTGTTACAAAAACAAACAAAAACAAAATAGTAAAACATTAAATATTTTTCAGCATAGAATAAATGAGTAATGGGTCAGGGGAAAAAAGGCACCCCAGGAATGCATTAGGACAAGCAAAGAGTATCCGTATGTTCAATCTGCACTCTATCTCCATTCTAATTCCTGCCAAGATTACATTATATATCACCCTGTCACTGTCAGCACAAGGAGCGCAACCTGGCTTCACAGAGAGGAATTTTGGCTGAAACAGAACTTTTTTTCCTTTCCACCCTTTACTTTATTCTGTTAATCTTTCTCTTTAATGCAGATTAAAAAGCATTCTGTTCCAGTGAAAGTAATTAGAGTCAACTGGAGCAATATAAATGTAATGTTAACGCTAAGGAAAGAAACTTAGTAAAGATCTTCCATTTCACGCCTCCTCATATAGTATACTGCAGGCATATGTTGTCGAATGCTGTCAAATGCATTGATTCACAACCTTCTCCTATACACGAGACAGAAAAAGCAACAGCCTCTATGTAAATAAAAACCTCCGAGCAATAATAGTGTACTTTGCAATTTCTACCAGCCACTAATCCAAGACACAACTCCAGAGTAGAACACATACTTTGCCCCTCCCAGGACATTCAGGCCTCAGCGATAGTACACAGGGAGAATGTACAATGTACGGACCCGATATTTCATCTAAGACACAGGGAAAGCTGGGAAGATCAGCGTTACTAAACACATTGGGCCAGCTACAGGTAAAATATGGCCACTTCTAAAGAGTAGCGACGTCCTCGGGAGGATGTACTAAGTTACCAAATTTGCAAAGACTCAGCCTAAATCATGCCAACGATTCTTCTACTGTGACTCATGTGGCCTATAAGATAATTCCGCAGAATTAGACCAGAACAGCTCTTGGCATCATCCAAAATATAAGAACAATTTCATTGAAACCATAAGGCTAATAAGAAGTGTTAGTATAGTGTTAGTATTGACAATTTCAGTGGGGAAAGCTTTCTGTAAAGTTATAGAGCAGCGGTTCTCAACTCCAGCCCTCAAGATCCCCCAAAAGGTCCGTTTTTAAGGATATCCCGGCTTGAGCACGGGTGGCGCAATTATTTTGAATGAACAAACTACCTGTGCTGAAGCAGGGATATACTTACAGCCTGACCTGTTGGGGGTTCTTGAGGACTGGAGTTAGGAACCCCTGTTATAGAGCATACACTGGAGCTAGGAACCCCTGTTATAGCGCATACACTGGAGCTAGGAACCCCTGTAATAGAGCATACACTGGAGTTAGGAACCCCTGTTATAGCGCATACACTGGAGTTAGGAACCCCTGTTATAGAGCATACACTGGAGTTAGGAACCCCTGTTATAGAGCATACACTGGAGCTAGGAACCCCTGTTATAGCGCATACACTGGAGCTAGGAACCCCTGTTATAGCGCATACACTGGAGCTAGGAACCCCTGTTATTGAGCATACACTGGAGTTAGGAACCCCTGTTATAGAGCACACACTGGAGTTAGGAACCCCTGTTATAGAGCATACACTGGAGTTAGGAACCCCTGTTATAGCGCATACACTGGAGTTAGGAACCCCTGTTATAGCGCATACACTGGAGTTAGGCACCCCTGTTATAGCGCATACACTGGAGTTAGGAACCCCTGTTATAGAGCATACACTGGAGCTAGGAACCCCTGCTATAGCGCATACACTGGAGTTAGGAACCCCTGTTATAGCGCATACACTGGAGTTAGGAACCCCTGTTATAGAGCATACACTGGAGTTAGGAACCCCTATTATAGTGCATACACTGGAGTTAGGAACCCCTGTTATAGAGCATACACTGGAGCTAGGAACCCCTGTTATAGAGCATACACTGGAGTTAGGAACCCGTGTTATAGCGCATACACTGGAGTTAGGAACCCCTGTTATAGCGCATACACTGGAGTTAGGAACCCCTGTTATAGCGCATACACTGGAGTTAGGAACCCCTGTTATAGAGCATACACTGGAGTTAGGAACCCCTGTTATAGCGCATACACTGGAGCTAGGAACCCCTGTTATTGAGCATACACTGGAGCTAGGAACCCCTGTTATAGAGCCTACACTGGAGCTAGGAACCCCTGTTATAGAGCATACACTGGAGTTAGGAACCCCTGTTATAGAGCATACACTGGAGTTAGGATCCCCTGTTATAGCGCATACACTGGAGTTAGGAACCCCTGTTATAGAGCATACATTGGAGTTAGGAACCCCTGTTATAGAGCATACACTGGATCTAGGAACCCCTGTTATAGCGCATACACTGGAGTTAGGAACCCCTGTTATAGAGCATACACTGAAGTTAGGAACCCCTGTTATAGCGCATACACTGGTGTTAGGAACCCCTGTTATAGAGCATACACTGGAGTTAAGAACCCCTGCTATAGCACATACACTGGAATCAGGAACCCCTGTTATAGCGCATACACTGGATCTAGGAACCCCTGTTATAGCGCATACACTGGAGTTAGGAACCCCTGTTATAGCGCATACACTGGAGTTAGAAACCCCAGTTATAGAGCATACACTGGAGTTAAGAACCCCTGCTATAGCGCATACACTGGAGTTAGGAACCCCTGTTATAGCGCATACACTGGAGTTAGGAACCCCTGTTATAGCGCATACACTGGAGTTAGGAACCCCTGTTATAGCGCATACACTGGAGTTAGGAACCCCTGTTATAGCGCATACACTGGAGTTAGGAACCCCTGTTCTAGAGCATACACTGGAGTTAGGAACCCCTGTTATAGAGCATACACTGGAGTTAGGAACCCCTGTTATAGAGCATACACTGGAGTTAGGAACCCCTGTTATAGCGCATACACTGGAGTTAGGAACCCCAGTTATAGAGCATACACTGGAGCTAGGAACCCCTGTTATAGAGCATACACTGGAGTTAGGAACCCCAGTTATAGAGCATACACTGGAGCTAGGAACCCCTGTTATAGCGCATACACTGGAGTTAGGAACCCCTGTTATAGAGCATACACTGGAGTTAGGAACCCCTGTTATAGCGCATACACTGGATTTAGGAACCCCTGTTATAGAGCATACACTGGAGTTAGGAACCCCTGTTATAGAGCATATACTGGAGTTAGGAACCCCTGTTTTAGAGCATACACTGGAGTTAGGAACCCCTGTTATAGCGCATACACTGGAGTTAGGAACCCGTTATAGAGCATACACTGGAGTTAGGAACCCGTTATAGAGCATACACTGGAGCTAGGAACCCCTGTTATAGAGCATACACTGGAGCTAGGAACCCCAGTTATAGAGCATACACTGGAGCTAGGAACCCCTGTTATAGCGCATACACTGGATCTATGAACCCCTGTTATATCGCATACACTGGATCTAGGAACCCCTGTTATAGTGCATACACTGGAGTTAGGAACCCCTGTTATAGCGCATACACTGGATCTAGGAACCCCTGTTATAGCGCATACATTGGATCTAGGAACCCCTGTTATAGCACATACACTGGAGTTAGGAACCCCTGTTATAGAGCATACACTGGAGCTAGGAACCCCTGTTATAGCGCATACACTGGAGTTAGGAACCCCTGTTATAACGCATACACTGGAGTTAGGAACCCCTGTTATAGAGCATACACTGGAGTTAGGAACCCCAGTTATAGAGCATATACTGGAGTTAGGAACCCCTGTTATAGCGCATACACTGGAGCTAGGAACCCCTGTTATAGCGCATACACTGGAGTTAGGAACCCCTGTTATAGTGCATACACTGGATCTAGGAACCCGTTATAGCGCATACACTGGATCTAGGAACCCCTGTTATAGCGCATACACTGGAGTTAGGAACCCCTGTTATAGCGCATACACTGGATCTAGGAACCCCTGTTATAGCGCATACACTGGATCTAGGAACCCCTGTTATAGCGCATACACTGGAGTTAGGAACCCTAGTTATAGAGCATACACTGGATCTAGGAACCCCTTTTATAGCGCATACACTGGAGTTAGGAACCCCTGTTATAGCGCATACACTGGATCTAGGAACCCCTGTTATAGCGCATACACTGGAGTTAGGAACCCCTGTTATAGAGCATACACTGGAGCTAGGAACCCCTGTTATAGCGCATACACTGGAGTTAGGAACCCCTGTTATAGCGCATACACTGGAGTTAGGAACCCCTGTTATAGAGCATACACTGGAGTTAGGAACCCCAGTTATAGAGCATATACTGGAGTTAGGAACCCCTGTTATAGCGCATACACTGGAGCTAGGAACCCCTGTTATAGCGCATACACTGGAGTTAGGAACCCCTGTTATAGCGCATACACTGGAGCTAGGAACCCCTGTTATAGAGCATACACTGGAGCTAGGAACCCCTGTTATAGAGCATACACTGGAGCTAGGAACCCCTGTTATAGAGCCTACAGATGTAACCAGACTTCCTGTTTTCGGTGCAGTGCAAAACCAAGTGTAAATAACCCATCATTTATTTGCATGTTGTGGCACAGTGGCTGCACCTGTGCCACTGCCGCAAAAATGGTGGCACTCTGCAGTAACGATAGGTGGTGCTAGTGTATCTTTAATCTAAATGTCATTTACCGATAATGCCCAGTCATTTCTATTGCAAGACAAGAAGGCTTCAGCCAGAGCAACAGGACATTCTCGTAATGATTTGTCAGGCACTTGGACTAAGGCAGTAACTCCAACCATGGCCCTGTGCAGCCATTGCCTATATACTGCAGTAGGCATCCCAGTCCCGTAGTCACAGGGATACTTATTCCTTCTCATTCATCTCTCACATCATCTGGCAGCCATCGGTCACCATTTACTTCCCTAGTGATGTTACCTGAGCTCAAAAAAGGATCAATTGTTAAATGCACGTTTCCCATCCCTCTCACGGGTTTGAAGCTGAGGGGGAGGCCAGGTCTGGAAATGTTTTGCAAAATTTGGGAGAAAATTGGCAGTAAATTGGGAGAACAAAAACATTCATTAAGTTGATATAGTCAAAAATGACAACCAGGTATAGTGCTGGATTCCAGGAAATGCCCATCTGAATGAAAAAAGGCCTCGGGTCAAATCCCCCTTTTTGCTCTTTTATGGATGTTTAACCTACAAATGTAATCTGCACCTCATCAGTAGCGTGCCCCCCTAATTCTGCACATCTCTGTGCCTCAATACGATTAGAACAGGGGAAAAGTGCCAACCACTGCGGTCGCTTCCATGACCCATCAGAGGGTCCCAGGACAGGGCTGTGATGTGGTTTGGGGTTGGCATACCTGAATACATGTATCTGGGTAATTATACATATCCAAATGTACTTAAACCCAACATTTCAGCCTTATTAACCCATTCTTACTAATCACTGTATATCATGCCGCCAAAGAGCCATCTTTCTATTTCCAAATTTCCTCTAAATCCAGGTTTCAGTTACGTATTTGGCCAAAGTATACTATAAGTGTGCCCGTAGCACCAAACTAAGCCCAGATCCGGCAAGTTCTAACGTTACTGACATTCTCCCGCTTCTTGCTTTAGTTTTCCTGGGGAATGACTCTGACTTTCAAACCTAAATACCGTCCTTATGATACAGGTCTGGGCGCGGGCCAACTCCAGTCCTCAAGGGCCACCAACAGGTCAGGTTTTCAGGATATCCCTGCTTCAGCACATGTGCTGCAGTCATTGACTGAGCCTCTGATTGAGCCACCTGTGCTGAAGCTGGGATATCATGAAAACCTGACCTGTTGGTAGCACTTGAGGACTGGAGTTGGCCACCCATGATGTAAGTAATAAGAAAGTTAATGATGACGAAACGTTGGGGTTCAGTGAAGGGGTTCAGTGAAGGGGTGTGCGCTTATCTTGTTTTAGTTTTTTGAGCTTTATTTGGTAACTCTTCAACAGCACAAAAGTAAAGAACGATCAAGCACTGCTCGCTTTTTTTCCGGTGGGGTCCCTGGGACATCTCAAGACATACAGTATCACTGCCAGAATACACACATGCTGGGAGGGCACCACTAGAAAGACGCAACACTGAGGTTGTGGCTTTTCTATTGGCTGCCAGAGTGAGACCTGAGCCCATGGGCCTTTTGAATCTTCCAGCCAGGCAGGTGAACAGACTGTTTTGACACTACTCATCTGGAAGGTACTCGGATGTCGTAGCCCCCCTGCTTCCCACCAAGTTAAAAAAAAAATATGACAATTAAAAAAACTAAGAAGCTCCTTTAACATGAACTGTAAGTGTGAAATAATCACCACCAGAGGTCACTGCGGTGATTTAATCAGAAGCACGTCCCGGACAATGATGTCATTTAAATCAAACCTGGAGTATGCACCATGAGAAAGCCTCGATTCTAAGTATCATACAGAACTGTCTCAGAATCTCGCTCATTGATAGATTGTCAACTGCACGGTCCAAGATGTATTAATAAATATACTGTCCATGTTGTACTGAAACTATATAAACAATTGTTAAAAGTTTTACAATTCTTTGGGAAAAGTTAAAAAATGTTTTACCACCTCACCAAGTGCCTTTTTTTTCAGGCATTCAGAAAAGGGTATTTTGATGAATTCAGGGATTTTTCGAGGATGAAAATCTCATAGAAAACAATGGGATTTCTCTCCTCATTTCAGGTCCTATTCTGGATACAAGGTTTTAGTGGTATAGGCGCTCAAGCACTGGATCCTCAGGGTAATACATAAACACAATAGCAGATAAGCCAGGGCAGAGGACACAAAGCTAGTGGTACATGAGAGAATAGAAATCTCAAGTGTAACAAAGTTCTGGAAAGGGACAACAACACCCTGAAGGAAAAGAGTAATGGGACTAGGCCCACTCCTCAAAACCTCATTGGGATAGTCCTAGAACTGCTATAACAATACATTAAAGCAATCTTAGTATAATCACAGATATATACATGCCCCTGTCCGGTGCCCCTGGTAAGGCGTTCTGCTGATGGTGAATGAAGATATACAAAAATAGAGAGTACAGCACACAGCCAAGAGAGTGGGTCCAAAATTAGATATAAAAATATTATTTTATTAGGTAAATTAAAAATAGAGGTATAACAGACCTCCTATGCGTTTCGTGCGCATTGCACTTGATAAACACGGAACGTGTAGGAGGTCTGTTATAGCTCTATTTTTCATTTACCTAATAAAATAATATTTTTATATCTATTTTGGACCCACTATCTTCGCTGTGCGCTGAACTCTATATTTTTGTATACCTATTGGTTTTCTGCCCTAGTATTTTCCAAGTTTTCCAGCTGTGACATTTTGATACATTATCCCCAAATTGTTGCATTATAAAATGAAGGAGTTGGGGGATCCGCTAAGTTTGGCTAAATCAGGGCAAATAATGTGACGTTACCTAAAACAGGAACATTATCCCTGAGCTACTGTACTGCCATATCCACTAAGCTACAAATATGCAAAAATAAGCGCTGATAGTCGGGTCGTTATTGTTGGGTAACATCACTAGAGATGTGTGAAACTGTCCGAAATGCATTCGCAACATTTTTAGCATTTTTTTGTTTCAATTTCGTTACATTTCACCAAACCTCAAAAGGCTAATAATGTTACCTAATTAGTAAGCTTTCAGCAAAATATCGCCAGACAGTGAACTAAACATGGTGTGTGTGTGGGGGGGGGGGGGGGGGATAAGTGTGTGTGTGTGGGGATGGATAAGTGAACTCATTACATTATAGTAGAGATGCCCGTTCTACTTTGCATTATATCTGATGGGTTCTATTAGTATTTGCAATGTAACCACAGAACCCCCTTGTACTAAAATCTGTTCAGTGTTCAGACTTCGGTTCGTGGTACATTCCAACAAGCCTGGTAATTACACTTACCTAAAGCACACCTGTAACTGCTTATTGAGCAGCTTGTGGGAGGTTAGTCCCTCCTTTTCAAGGTATATAATCTCCCAGTAAGGTCCTTGTAAATTCACTTTTCACTTTACTTGCATACAGTACATGTAAGTATCTTCACTGGTATATACCAGTTTTTAACTGCACTAAATTACATAAACTTATGCTTAGTTTATTAACCCTTTCAGGGCATATTTCACAGAACATTTGTATGCATTTAGCATAGGGACCTGCTACTGAGACTTACCGTGACGTTGGTTAGCAGGCTGTCATTATTTGATCAAAGGATGAAACCATAAGTCTCCTTAGGTTTCACTATGTATATTTATTTCCCCATTTATCGTTAGCCTGTTGGGAGAAGCGCAGGGATTCCCTTTCTGGTTTTCACTTACCTAAAGCTGCCACTTGCATTCTCCGTTGTTCTACATCCCCTTTAAGTTGATCTACAAATGACAAAAGCAAGAAAACTATTTTGTTAAGAGCTTCTGGGATGTCATACAAATGGAAGCTGCCAAGAAAAGCAGCCCAGACACGAGACTGTGGGCTAGTCCTCCCCGAACCTACAAAAAATGCTTCACATAAAATCAATATTAGTCCCTTCATCTCAATTTATTATCATCACTGTGACACCAAGTTTCATTCCGTGTGTGGTGAAGAAGAATGGTTTACTACAATCGCAAGAGGCCGATGATACTCAACGCTCCAGCGTTTATTTACACTTGTCCAGGTCCCTGCACTGTACAATAATTTAGTTCTACATGAATAAGCACGGAGGAATTTATAGGAAAATATTATGGAAATCGTAATATGATGGTAGATTGCACTTCATAAACCACACACAGTCAATAATCTCTTAACAGATTACAATGGTGCTTTTAATTCGACTAATAATGCAAAATAAATTAATGACAAACCAGGTTTTGGATCTATAGGGCCGAGAAAAAGTTTCTGAAACCCGGACATTTTTTGCCATATTTCAAACCTAGGCTGTTATTAGATCTTGTTTTAAGGCCTAATAATAGATAAAGATAACGTGATCAAACGACACAAAGACATGATACTTTATCAACATTTATTTATCCCAAAATGATTAAACATTCAATATCCATGTGTGAAAAAGTATGTGAACCTTTAGATTCAGTGGCGCCCCCTTGAGCAGCAATGACTTTAACTGTTTCCTGTAACTGCTGGTCAGGCTCTCACATTGATTTTGAGCAATTTTGGCCCATTCCTCCTTACAGAACTGCTTCAACTCAGGGACATTTGAGGGCTTCCTTGCATGGACAGCTCACTTCAGGTCCTGTCACAACATTTCACCTGTGCTAAAGCGGGGATTTCCTGAGAACCTGAGCTGTTGGGGGGGGCGGGGGGCTTGGAGTTGAGCCCCCCTGTACTACATATTATAGTTCTATAGCAACTTAGGAACTGACGGCAGGTGACAACTGCTTGGCCTACCTAGCCTGCCCATTCTACTGCCCGATGTGAAACCTCGGGCTCCAATAACCGTTAGTTTATTATATATCTTCATTTCAGTCTCCAATCCTATAGTACTGCGCTACAAGATATGTTGGCGCATTATAAAGAAATAATAATATGTCTTGTGCTTATTCAAGCCATGTGTAACTCCCCTTAATGTATTAGCCTTCACCCCCTGCTCTTTTATTTAGCACATTTTCATGGTAAGAAAATAGTAACACTGTGGTTAACCCATTCAGTACCGCACGTCACAATAAGGGACACCTCAGAGGCCCATATGCCATACGCTGTACGCAGTGGCGGATTGAGAAATATGCCACCCATAGGCATTTACCTGGTGCCGTCCTCCTCCTTAAGACACTTGGTTGCTGCGCCGGTCATGTGGTGTCACATTGCGGGCGCGCATGCGCACGAGCGGCTGGCAAGTCGTGATCGTGCATATGTGGCAGGCATAAGGCGATGTATGCCGCCCCCAAGTTTTGCCGCCCTAGGCCCAGGACTATGGGGCCTAATGGGAAATCAGCCACTGGCTGTACATCATGGCCATATGCTCGTTTTCTACAGGCTGTCCGCAGTGTAGTCCGCAGAGGTTGATCACGGGCTACGCTGAAGCGGGGGACCCTCCTCTTTTCCTTCACTTCCAGTCTGGTGACCGGAACCCGGAAGGGATCAAGTGATTGCTCCGAAGAGTGGTCATGTGATCCATCAGTGCCGGAGAGTCATTGGGAGGAGGAGGAAGGACCCTCTGGCACTGTATGGGTTAGGATAATAACTTATAGTAGTAGTGACAATATATATATAGTGGTGTGAAAAAGAAAGTACACCCTCATTGAATTCTATGGTTTCACATATCAGGACATAATAACAATCATCTGTTCCTTAGCAGGTCTTAAAATTAGGTAAATACAACCTCAGATGAACAACAAGATTTATTTAACAAACATAAAGCCAAAATGGAGAAGCCAGGCCTGAGTATATCCAATCATGGATCAGACCCAGTGCCCTCCTCCTGGCTGTACTTAAGGTTGATTGCCGCCCAAATTTAAGAGTGCCTCTCCCCACTGAGAGAGGTAGGTCACACAGCAGAGTGCCTAAGATTGGGGCCTTCTCTGGTCCTCTTCCCCTCGGGGGAGAGTGAGTGTGAACCTTACCTCTGCCCCTGATAGAGGGACAGGGAAAAGCTAGGACAGCTGCATGGGCCCTTGACCTGTAGTGGTTGTCCAGGGAACATCCTTCAGCAGGGTAGCCGATCTAGACCCTGCACTGGGCAGGCAACTGCCGTGTTACTGTGCTGGTACAAAGAGAGCATAAACCGTTCCTGTTCAATATACCTCAGGCCTGGTGTGTGATCAAACTGGGGGGAGAGGTAACCATTTCTACCGTAGGAGATCACCTCCATTCATCTGGTGCCTATGGCAGATGGAGGCGCTGCACTGCTAGAGAACCACGTGGGTAATATACCCCAGAAACCTGATCCTGTGTTCCCACAACCATCGGCAGACAGCTCAGCCCTCCTGCTACCAACAGGTATCGTGCACCACACGACCAATAATGGCCAAATCTCCCACCGGGTGGGGGAAACACTGCTACACACACACATACCCATTAAATATAGACAGCCAGCACTGCACTAACATAGATGTATAGACTGGTGCATGTCCCATAAAGTATGTATAAAATAACGATACCGTGTTGTTGCACGAAATCAGGAGACAGCACTCAGTCTTAAGCATGTATTAGTGACAGGGCAAAATTTCAACGTTTCGGTCCCCAAACGGGACCTTCGCACCACCCTGAGGAAGGTCCCGTTTGGGGACCAAAACGTTGGAATTTTGTGCCCTGTCACTAATACTGTACATGCTTAAGACTGAGTGCTGTCTCCTGATTTCGTGCTACAACACGGTATCGTTATTATATATATCTACACATACACATACATAAAAGAACCAGTGCTCAGGATATATACATACATACACATAATATACATACACATACACACATAATATACATACTGTATACATACACACACACACACACTATAGCTGAGACATGCAAATGTCCCACACGTGGTATTTTTATTTGCTGTACACTTTACAGTGGAGGGTTTTTGTCACTTTTTTTTACCCACCATCATTTTATTAATGTCTGGTTATACCCACGTATCAGCTTCATATTACACAGCCAGCAACCAACCCTCACACTGATGAGAAACACAAGGTTGAAACTGCTGTCTGTGAGCAGGTTTACGGGCTCTGCACTTTTAAACCCAGGCTGTGCTGAAAAGCTGTATAATACGGCACGCATAATCTTACACGGGTCCGTGTTAAAATAAGCATGAAGTAAAAGGTGCCACTGTGTGCTCATTTGCATGTCATTACCCAGAATCCCTGGCTGCAGTGGAAGCCTTGTATGCTAAGTGAAATCTGGGAAAGACAATGAATTGCACCACCAGTGGTACACTGTATATTTATTTCCTGTTGGATTGCAACTTTAACCCCCTCTGCTGGTGGAGGTGCCCTAAACTTATTGCACAGAGCTATCCTCCTAATACTACTCCAAATATCTGGCTGCCTCCTACTTTCCAGACAATTGAGAGAAATGCTGCACACCTCAAAGTAGAAAAAATAATGATACAGTTGCCGGTGCTTCAGTGTTTGCACGAAAGCCTGCGATCAGTCCTGGATAGATGAACAAAGGAACATAGGGCACAACGGGTTTAGCATATCCAAACTCATTTATTGAGCCAACACAACGTTTCGACCATGGTGGTCTTTATCAAGTGACAATGGCATAAACACAATCCCTTCTAACAATGTATAAATAGTGCCCCAAACCCCCACAATGCAACCTGTTCAATTTGCGGTGATGGTATCCATGTGCTGAATCAGTCCCTTTAGCCAATGTCCAGTCTATCCTTGGGTAGGTGATCCCCAACAGCTGTTAGTGTTCCTCTGTTCATCGTGGTGTTCAGATCCTCCCCACTTCCGTGTTGTCTGTCATCCATCTTGTTGACGTCATCAATCCGGGTCTTCAGCAGTTGGAACGCATCCGGGTCCTGCACTGCTCCAGCACCTTGTCTCAACTCGTGCGTTTCAAGTCCGCGCATGCGCGGTGGCTGTCTGATCGATACTCTTCATCCCTTGTCCTTTTAGAACGCATAAAGCGCAGACTACATGTTAGTCATTGCGCATGCGTGAGTCATTCTACCTGCGATCCTGCAAGTGTAGGGGAAATTAGCTGATCTTCGGTTTTCATCTGTAGTGGTCCATAAACGTGTCATCTTCTTCTGTCAATCAATGGGGAGGGGGGGGGAACAGCTGTTGGGGATCACCTACCCAAGGATACAGACTGGAGATTGGCTAAAGGGACCGATTCAGCACATGGATACCATCACCGCAAATTGAACAGGTTGCATTGTGGGGGTTTGGGGCACTATTTATACATTGTTAGAATGGATTGTGTTTATGCCATTGCCTCCTACTTTCACCATCGTTCTCCTCAAAGTATAAAGCTTCAGGTATACTTCACAAATCTCGCTCCCCATCAGATGAAATCTTCTTGCAGTAATATTGATATCCAACAACTTTTTCTACATTGTCACCGGAATCAGTTCTGCTTTGTTGCTGCCGTTATCTATCTATTGTGATTAAAGTTCACTGCCCACTGTCAGCACTGATAGCGTGGCCTGCATGTTATGAAAGCTGGAATTAAGTTTTAATTGACGTGTACAAATATTCTTGCAATCAGTCACATAAATCAGTTGCATCGAGGATAAAAAAAAAAAGGACTTAACAAGAAAAAGGAAGTTCGGTATTTATTCCCTATACCTAATTACATGGAAACTCATCAAACGTAGCCCCTAATACCCATATACTTCTTCCAGTAAAGTCATTCTTCACTTTGGAGATAACAACGTTAGCAAGAAGTCAACTGAAATTCAGCTAGTCTTGGCTATAATGTACATTGGGGGAATTTAGGAACTCACTCAGCGTGCAGTTAGCTGTCATTAAACTCCTTAACAAATCTCTTTTTCTTTTTGGCAGCATCTGCGAGACTGAGGCACTAGCGAGGTATGGAAAAAGAGAAGAAACCTTCAACATTCACAAGGGATGAAAAGAGAATGTGAAGAGATAGAAAAAGGAGAAGTGAATAATGCAAAGAATAACAGGACATATTGCAGGCTGCCGAGAAGAACTAGTTGAGACAAACGGTACTTATCAATCATCCCATGTTTGTTTTTTTGGGAAAATAAACAACTTTAAGAGTAAACAGAAATGTAATTTCCCTCGATACTGGTAAATGATAATACAGAATGTAAAAATGCTATGCTTACTTGATCAGTGAGTTTTGTGGCTCGTAAATTTATATTTAAAGGCAGAATACTAACAGTACAATAATCCTTCCCGTATTGTAACCCTGGGGCAGCTAAATAACGATATTGTTTGTAAATAATTATAATTATGAAGGTCTGACTTAACAAGGTTCTTCCAAGACTTGGTTAGTCTCGCATGTAGCCACAACAAAGAGCATGGGGTTGGCATCTTACTGACGTCATCCAAGAATATGTCTAATCCTTATTTGGACCCCTCAATAGTATCTGATGTGAACATATCCAGTTGTAATTAATTCCTCTAGTTGATTGGTCACAAAGATTGTGTCACCTACTGTTTGTGTTAGATGCATTATCTGTCTATGAAGTACAGTATAATTCTAGCTGAAGATACTGTGAAGAAACCAATCAATCCAATCAACAAATGACTATTCTGAAACCTCTAGAAATAATAATAATAATGACAATAATAACCTCTAACACCCTGGCAGCCAGCTTTCTTGCACCCGTTCATGCTTTCTACCCTTTGTTGGTCTTCCTCGTCGTTCCCCTATATGTTTTCGGTAGGTCCCAGTGGTAGGTCTGGGATGGATGTCCTCCCTAAGTTCCTACACACATTCTAGTACTGATTTGTATTGGCGAGTAGCATGTTAGAAAAGGTTTGCAATACATAAGTAGAAAGAAAAATGTGAAGGAAAGTCACAGCTAGAACATAATCTCCACGCCAATTCTATATCACTATCGGACTGAAATACTCCAACATTTCCGTCTTACACAAGGCATATTTTACCACCAGGATCAGTGTATGATACAGGCCATTTTAAGGTTTGTGAGCAAACCTCTATCGTGCGAGGATTGAATCAAATTCTGATGAATCACATGCCACTGATAAGACCTCATGATAAGGAGCGCAGAAAGAGAACTGGACATATTTCTATACACCTACAACTCCAGACTTTAGAAACGTGTTGGGGGCTTTAAACGAACCAGCGACCCGGAGACAGGAAGGCGGGAAGTTAAACGAACATGAGCGCTCATTCTTTCCTATACACACCAGGGATGTTTAACCCATTCAGTGCAAAACGGGTGCTGAAAGTGTTAACAACACTTGGGCTTTACCTGTGTGCCTTGGAACAGTCCCAAATGAAACTGCTCCTAGACATGAGTGAGTGCGTTTTTCACCTTGATTAATATCCAGGAATGCATGAAATGAGAAACTCTAAAAGAAAATTAAATAAGAGGAAAAGTATGTCCAGTGGATAGCACAAATATCTGTACAAACCAATGCTCCCAATCAAATTGCAGTACTAAAAATACAGTATTTTATATTACAGGCGCTCAGCACATACATTCAAACTGCACTGCAACATATCCACAGAACAGAAGAGATCAGTCGAGTTGTAGAAGTGTTAGAGAGACCTAACGTAACATTATAGCATGATATATGACTCTGCAGTGGGGAAAAAAACTATTTAGACATATTAATCAAGTCCATATTCAGATCGTAGGGATTTTGTTTATTAAACAGCACTAAAATCAGGGCAAAGGGGGAAAAGGTTAAACGGTGCAATACATTTATACACGCAAAAACATTTGATTTATTTACATACAGATTTCATGCGGAGATGGAGAAATCTTAACTTTCTTAGGACAGTAATATGTTCTTAAAGGTGCCGTTCCCCCATAATAATGCCCCAAATAAGATAAGTACAGTATACATATTTTACAATCATTTTTGCAAATTTACGCAGCTAATGTTTGTATATTTTACAATGTGGAGGTCATATTGGAATTTACAGTCTGGGGATATTATTAATTAAATGTAGCCAGGTCCCCCTCTGTGAGGCAGAGCAGGGGAGAGACTTGGCAGAGCGGAGCAGCGATCGCGGCTGCAGGGACTCCCGGCGGCTCCCGGAGCAGGGCGCCGCCATCTTAGATTGCGCACGCATGTGCAGTAAGGGTTTCAGTGCGGTGGCCAGTCGGGAAGCTCGTGCATTCGCAGGGATAGCGCGCGGAACACCACCAGTGAGGAGAGGGCTCTAAGCAGGGACTACAGGTCCCATGAGCCTTAGGGGACCCCACATGAGGCCAAGGAGCCAATAGGACTGCAGCATCTCCCTGCTTGAGGAGATAGATACATTTTGCGCGCTCAGCCCACGTTAGTGAGTCAGGACCAGGAAGAGCTAGGGGAAGGAGGTGAGTGCAGGGGTCTGTGACCCCCTGCATTAGGCCAGCAGCCCCCTAGGCCCCAGTTAGGTCCTGAGCCCCTTATAGCTTGTGGTGCTGCAGGGACAGGCCCTAGGTTAGGGACCTTGCCCATTAGTGCCAGTGTCAGTTAGGGACACAGCGGACGCTGCGCTCCCCGAGAAGAGGCTTGGGCTCAAGCCTACGCCCCAAAAAGACAAGGACTATCTCCAGGGTGGGATCGCCCCTGGCGGACCCTAGTGCGAGGAAAGGCAGGATATCGCAGACGGGATCACCAAGCGGCGGATCCTTTTTGAAGATGTCTGCAGGCCCGAGTGCAGGAGCACTCGGCAGGTACCTTCACAAGTGCACCAACAAATCACCTTCTATATACTCACACATAGTGGCAGCGCTGACCACAGGACAAAGTGTTAGACTGTGGACACGGTGTGGGGGTACACGGTGGTGGGTGCAAGGTACACTCCTAGTGGGAGTGAATGACAATTGGGACTGCGTAAACTGGTGCGGAGTTACCCCCTAGGGGGAGTAGTATTACAGGGTACACAGTGGTTGTTGCTAATACGGATGTATGTGTTATAGTTATTCTGCAAATACAGTAAGCTGGTTATATACATCTCGGTGTATGTACTTATTGTGTATGTGGGTCCTGTGTAGGCAACCTTCTACATTCCTAGAACCCTACACAGGTGGAGGCGCTGCAAACCAGATCGATCCAGAGGACTCACCCCGGGTTCCCAGTAAGCGGAGGCTCAGGCCTCTTGTGAGCCTACAGGTAGGTATACGCACCACACCTGGTAACACATAGGTTCCTCCTCACATACACTATATCTGTGATTGGGGTAGGGGGAATACCCGTTACATAAACTCTGATTTTGCCAATGTGAAATTGTCCAAAAAGGACATGTATAAATATTTCAGCACTAAAAAGTGATAGATCTTCAAAAAATGTGCGTCGTATGAAGACTTCATGCATATAATGCATCATTTTCTGTCTGAAATTATTTTTTACGCATCTCTCATGTTGAAGACCCTACGTGATTGATACAATTGACCTTTTAACAGAAATATGTTTATTTATTTATAACTAGTGTAGCCCCTTGCAAAAACCAGGCCTGGTTTTATGCATGAAGTCTATATTCTATGCTGGCTGTGTGGGGGTTAAACCCTTTGCACTTAGTCTTGCATGAGAGCTAGCTCAGAGCCAGGCTACAATGTTGCAGCTTCCTGGCACGAGGCGTGACTCAGAGCTAGGAAGATTATAGTACAGTAGGGCCCCGCTTTCCGGCGGCCTGCTTTTCGGCGTTCCACTCATACAGCGATACCAAGAAGGGTTCCGCCATGTCTGTGCATGCGCAGAACGGGAGTGCCGAAGTCACGCATGCGCAGAACGGGAGAATTGTAGATCTGCGCATGCACAGATGTCAAAAATCACTGGTTCCGCTTTACGGCGGGTCCATAGAACGGAACCCGTATTAGTGGGGCCCTGCTGTAGGTCATTTGACCAGTGAGGTGATGCTGTCCAACACTTTGTTTTGCCCAGAGACTTGGGGAACTGCACATTAGGATTAGGTGTGTCCTCGGGTCCTGAGTGAAGAGAGGCCTGAGAAGGTGAGCTGGGTTACGTGGGGCCCAGTTGTGCCAGAGTATAGACTCCAGGGAAGGCCAGCAGAGCAGCCAGCCATATCATCAGGCAGGAGGATAAAGGGGAAGCCTTTCTCCTTGCACAGAGCACAGAGGAGGGTAATTCCTAAATGTGGGGTCCTGGAGCTAGGAGACCAAGAGCAGCTACCCTAACGTGGGAGAGGGTGAAGCCAGGGGTAGTGTGAGGTGCTAGTTCTGATGACCTACAGGGAGCTAAAAGCTGTCCTGATTGTTGCTGTTTGTTCATACTGATCCTGCCGACAATAAACCTCAACCAGTTTGCAAAGTTCCTGGCAGCCTGTGATAAGTTACTGTAGCCCTTGTTCCCCCGTAACTAAAGGGGCTACCGGTACTGCCGTTACCTGTTGGCTCACAGAAGGCCTGAGCCTCCGCCACTGGGAGCCTGGGGCGATAATGTGTTCGCTTTGGTGCAAACACTATCATGATTACAATATGATTACATTACATGGTTAACATATGATGGATGTAGCAACAGTCTGGGGATTAGACTATCACAGCGGTTGCCATCTCCAGTCCTCAAGAGCCACCAATAGGTCAGCAAGTCGACTGAGCCACCTGTGCTGAAGCAGGACTATCCTGAAAACCTGACACGATGGTGGCCGTTGAGGACTGGAGTTGGCCTCCCCTGGACTATCAGATACAATTCTGGCACAAATGACCTAGAGTAGGAATACTAGAGTTAAGTAACCAAAGCAAAATCGTTACTTCAGAAATACAAATCAATGGGAAATCTTTAGTTGTAAAACTAAAGCGCAGTCATAAAAATAGCACATACTTATAAAATGTGTGTGTCACAGCCAGCATCTTTCCTAGCTTTACATGTGGAATGCTGAGCATTGCCACGGACATATCCAGTGTTTATTCACCGCACGATGTGAAGCCCAAAGCATTATCCTAGGAATACCCCAGGCTTGATGTTTGCTAAATCCCGGTCATTAGGATAAGAATGCCACACATTGGATGACTTTCAGAGTATTGCTACTTTAATATCTTAGTTAGGAAATAATGTGTTTTTCCATTCACGGTGAACTTTCTTGCCCGTAGCTTTAACCAAAAGTATTTTTAAATGAAAAAACAACCTAATACCTAACCATCTAAAGAATGATCAGGCCGTTGACTCCGGTCATGGTACAACACTGGAAACATTCTTTAGTGAACGGCTTCTTAAGTTCTCACTGACGGTTCATATAAATACATAACCTTTTTTGCCCCAAATATGGCTTGTGTGTATGATGAATCCATTACAATTTCAATCAGAACAGTGAAGTAAATAATAGCTTTTTTGATTAAAATCTATCTGGCACGGGTGGAGGAGCTTGGCCCCTGGTGTGGACATGCTGTCCAAGGCTGAACAAAATCTCTGGAGTCGTTCCGTTTGTATAGAACTGTTTCCATGTGTGTTACCAAATGCAAAAAGGTATAGAAGAGACGCCAATGGGGCAGAATATCGAACCAATATTTAACTATTGTATGGTTTCTTCATACTTTATCTTGCTTGAACTTCCTTACACCTGGGATCTAGTAAAAAGCCGTTAGGCACATTATGGTTCTAGTAAATATACAAATCTCTATGGAAGTCTTTCACAAACATGCCTTGCATGTCATTGCATTGCTTAGGGCTTGTGGTCAGACTATAGGTGGTAGGAGATTCCTTTTTTGGCCAGATTAGGGGTGGCCAACTCTGGTCCTCAAGGGCCACCAGCAGGTCAGGTTTCTGAGGCTATCCCTGTTTCAGCACAGGTGGCTCAATCAGTCTTTCACGGAGTCACTGATTGTACCACCTGTGCTGCAGCAGGGATATCCCTAGTACCTGGCCTGTTGGTGGCCCTTAGGGACTAGAGTTGTCCGCCCCTATTTTAGATGATTTCATTCTAATTTCACAAGTTACAGTAGTTCGAGGTAGAAATTACAGCTGCAAATTTATATCTGTACTCGGTTTTTGCATGAAAACAAATAAATAGTCACATTTATCAAGGAAAATAAGCTAAAGTTATCAATTCAGGAAACAGAGGTGAAGTAATGTGTGCGGTGGGGGGTAAAGGAAGTTATCCACAATATCGTTATTATCGTAACCAAGATAGAATATACGTGTCCCCCACCAGGACTCACCCTCTGCTCACTTTGGACAGTTGCAGCCTAAAATGTTCCCAGACCAATCTCAATGGAATAAAGAATACGCTAAAATTCTTGCCCAAAATACAGATGTAGCAAGATTCCCTGTGCACATTCCCGCTGCTCACAATCGCAGCCCAGACAGAATAACGGATAGGGAGTCCTATCTGGAAGCATGGACTCCCCGCAGCGTGATCGCGGCAGACACTATCCCCGGCGAGATTACTTTTGCTTGTTCGCCTGCGGTGCTGTGGACGCCAAGTCTTACTACATCTGTATAAAACTCTTTAGTGAGATATTGCTTTGGGCTGGTCAGAAAACCAGGATTCTCTGCCACTAAATTCTTAAATATCTGTGCAATTTCCTTAACACGGATCTTCCTTCTGAACCCAATACCTTTGTCTCTGGGTATTTCGTATTTGGGTATCTCTAACTCTATACAAAACATTTCCATTCCATTGGTATCGCTGCTTGAAAAGCCATAATGAGTTGAAGGATAAGGAAAAGGTTCCAGTGGGGGTTTTTTTTTTACAAGAGAAAAGATTGTTTTTACAGTATCATTTTAGTAAACAAGAGGTTTGATGAGAAATGAGGTTCATACAGTATGTTAAAAAGCCACCAATATATGTTCAGCATTTGCAAATTCACTTGGCTTAATGCATACAATTATTTTTGTGTTTATCATTAATGTTATTGTCATTTGTATATCTGTTTCATTATCTGTCTTTTAGCCCTTGTCAATGGATTGCACACACTGTATGACTTACGATTCTCTTCCAGTTGGCTGCCCTGGGAATACTGATGTAGCCATGCCACCTGTGGCTACTAATCTGCCCTTGTACTGGCAGTAAGCCCTGGTAAGAGCAGACCTTGCCAGCAGTTAATATGGGTTTTCCCCACTCCTTGGTGCTGCACCTGATTGATAGTGGGAGGCAGTGACATCGGGCCTGAGCATATCCAATCATGGGACAGACCTGGTGCCCTCCTCCTGGCTGTACTTAAAGGCAGTACCACCCCAAATTTGGGAATGCCTCTCCCCACTTGAGAGCGGAAAGGTTACACACAGGGTGCCTGAGATTGGGGCCTTCCCTGTTCCTCTCGCCCTTGGGGGAGAGTGAGTGTAGACCTATACCCTGACTCCTGATAGGGGAGTCGGGAAGAGCTAGGACAGCTGCAGGGTCTCTGACCTGAAGTGATTGTCCAGGGACCATCATCCAGTGGATAGCTGATCCTGAGAAGCTGCTAATGGGCAGCCCCCTGCTGTGTTGAGCATGGGTGACAATAAAGACTGTTCCTGTTTCTATATACCTCCTGCCTGGGTGTGATCTTACTGGGAGGAGAGGGAGTATTTTTACCATAGGAGATCGCCTCCATTCAGCTTGGAGCCTGCGACAGATGGAGGCGCTGCACTGCTAGAGAACCATGTGGGTAATGTACCCCAGAAACCTGATCCTGTGTCCCCACTACCACCAGCGGCCGCTCAGCCCTCCTGCTGATATCATGCACCACACTGGTAATGGCCAAATCTCCCATCAGGTGGGGGAAACACCGTTACACTTACTTTTGACATACAGTAATAATTCAGTATTTATTTATAAGAGAAGAATGGAATGACGACTGCTATCTGGCTTTATATTGCTGTTTCCTACTCTCCACATATAACCTCTTGGTCTTTCAATATAAATCTGTATGTAAAACAAATGACATGTAAAAACATAAAAAATGTCAGGCGCTGGAGAGAGTTTTAAGTGAAATACACGTACAGTAGTACTGTATGTATGTTTGTGCTGCTTCTTTGTACGTTTATTAAGCTTTTAATTGGCACCGCTTCTGAATTCAGTGCAAGCAACACCAGCAAGGACGGGTTCGGAAGTGGTCACAACAGCCAGGACGGGTTCGGAAGTGGTCACAGCAGCAGGCCCTGCTGGTCACATTTTATTTTTCATACTTTTACTTTTAGACAGGGGTTCTCTACTCCAGTCCTCAAGACCCCTCAACAGGTTAGGTTTTCAGGATATCCCTGCTTCAGCACAGGTTGCTCAATCAGTCCATGTATCAGCACAGGGGGCTCAATCAGTCCCTGCTTCAGCATAGGTGGCTGAATCAGTGGCTCAGTTTTTGACTGAGCCACCTGTGCTAAAGCTGGGATATCCATAAAACCTGACCTGTTGCGGTGTGTGGGGGGGGGGGAGAGATGGGGGGGGGATGCTTGAGGACTTGCGTTGAGCACCCCTGCTTTAAGAAGTCTCTTTGTGTCCCTTCCAATGTTATTTTTATTTTTGAAATCTGCCGCTCAGTTCAGGTTAACATTTGACTTTCTCCGGAGCCCAGTCCAGGTAACCTCATACTGTATGTGACCATTAAAGAGAAGGATTTATAACACCATGGTTTTCTTTTAAGAGCTTGACATGCTCAGGGGGGAAAGATGATAACAGTTCAACTTCTGTATGCTTTGGTGGGACTGCTGCTTAAAGGTAATTTGCCATTTGTACTATATATCTTCCCCAAATATTGAGTGGATCTCATTGTTAGAGCCGGTACAGGGCTGTAGAAATGCCGGCTGTCAGATTCAGCTGCCCCATTGTACCTTTCCATTTGTGCTCATGCAGATCATTCACAATTATAGCTGCTTGTTGATAGTCTACACAAATATGTCAGGAATAGAGCAGTGTTGTCCAAAACAAACACATCTGAAATGTATTTTTGAGCATCTTATTGCCAAACTAATGAGCCAAGGAATTAATGGCAAAGAATGTAAGGATTTCCAGCCATCTTGTAATGATGAAGCCCAGAATGTAAGGTGTTGGCCCTTTAAAGAGTCTCTGGTTTATTACAGAATGGGTTTGAATCCGAACCAATGGGTCACATTAAGACTTGTTGGGCTTCCAGGCAGTACGCCAGTGAGGCTTGAAATTCATTGTTGCGTGTAACTTTCGAGATGGCTTGGGGTGAAGAGAGGATAGGGAGAGTCTGGCTCTTTTGGAGGACAGATCTTTGTTTGCAAAGAAAAGTGCAACAAAACGAACAGTAAACAAAATGTGCTCTCAATGAAATGAGATTCGGGAAAACAAACACGTTGAGTTGTTGATGAGCTACAGCTCCTGCACTGTCCCAGAACAATCAGAACTAAAAGAACTGCCCCAATGGAACAGTCAGTGATCACGGTGCTGGACCTGCTGCTGCTTTCATTATTTCTAATTGTAGTAGCACATTAAAGCAGATTAAATCACAAGCCCCATTTTCCCTGGTAAAAATTATTTTCCAATGTGTTTTTTTTGCCCCCATTTTGCTGCTGGGAGGCTTAGTTAAATAACGCCCCTGTTATTTAAAAATCCACATCTAAGCAAATGCTAAAGAATCAATCTACGGGAAGCCAATACTGTACATCTGGGTAACATTTCCATACAAACCCTGGCAGGATCACTAAAGGAAGGCTTGTAGACAGACACGGTGAGAACAACTGATGGTAGAATGCTTGTGATTAAGAGATGTAAATAACAGTTTGTCCTACCAAACATGCACATTTTTAGAAAAGTTAGGGTAAAACACTACATTAGAGAAGAAAAAAACTAGGTGGGAAGTAGGATTTATTGCAGTCTTAAATATAGTCTCCCGGTTTCAGCCAACATTTTTTACGTGGTGATCTGTGAATGAAAGGAACGACTGCATTCGTTTGTAAATGAGAACTTCTGCACGCCTGTCCCTGCGATATCTAAGCAGTGAATTAATACCTGAAAACTTTCATTGTGAAGTCCATCCTGGAACTAGTGAACCGCCGACAGACATGGGTTTAGATATCGGTGATAGATGCCTTTATTAAAAATCTTTATCATTTATTTCAGCTCCTCTCCTTTTTTTGGTATGTTACTGTGTGTTTAACACGACCTTCTCTGCTTTGCTTTTACTTTCACCCGTTTGGTCGTCTGACAAAGAGGGGGGGGGGGGGGGGGTGCATACATTGTAAAACGCCAACATGGGGGCTGGGAAATTCAGCTTACTGTCTGTGCAGAAAATAAAACCTACCTTCATTCAAGGAAACAATACATGATATCATTTGAACTTGAATTAAGTAATAATCCATAAAGGACAGGGCATAACCTGGCCATTAATGTAGGTGTAGGAGTTGAAGGCCTAAGGCTAAGCTACATTTTTAATATAATAATATAACAATTACCAACTCTACCAATGGCCCACCCTCCAACATACAGTAGGTAAGGAGGCTCCTTCTTAAAACTACTATTTCTCTAACACTATAGTATGATTCCAAAGCATAACCATATTTCTGTAGCAAAGGACTTAGGGCCTCATGCAGAGAGCAGCGCTATTTCAAATCTCGCCATTTTATGGGGAAATTCGCGCAGAAAACTGCCGAAAATGGCGAGGTACGGAAAACGCGCCATTTTTTTTTTTCGTTTTCAAAATCTCGCCTCGCGGCTGGCGAGAACCTACATCTCGCCAGTTTTAAAAATATCCTAATGCAGAGAGCCGCGAACGGCATCTAGCGGCTGTTCGCGCCAAGAAAATGGCGCGATTTGCTAGTATTTGCCTCGCCAAGAAAAGTTGGCAATTACATGGAACTCGCCGCCTATAGGAAAGGGAAAAAAAAATGCGCGATTTTTTTTTAACACATTTCTGCAGCGCGCATCTCTCCAATTCTAACTCGCCACACGCATTAATGCCAAACATTGCAGAATTCGCACATTTCTGCATATGGAGAATAAAACTCTCCAAAAAAGCTACTTTTTATTAAACTCTCCAATTTTTAAATTCGCTGCTCTCTGCATGAGGCCCCCAATTTGAGAAGTAGGATAATGCGCAGTTAATGATGCATTATCATAAATTCAGCTTCTAACTGTTCACTGTAATTCTCACAATATTTTATACTAGTGTAAGGCTTGGGGAGCCACGCCGCCTTCGGGGCGCTCCCCGCTCACCTGTCCCGGCGCCCAGAACTGCCTCCATCCATGCTCATGCTTCCGCAGGTAACGCCGCCCCCACCCACCCCCCCCGACGCCCAGCAAGCTTCTGACACGCGCACCCGCTCCAGACTCTTAAAGGCACAACGTCTCGGACGGCAGGCACGCGCAAATCAGGCGCGCACGGATGCTAACACTGCCCTCTCAATCTCCACCCCGGGGAGCTCACCTGGAACCTGCCCCCTATCACAGCCTCATTCAGATACACACCTCCACGCTGCTGTTCTGCCATTGGACTCTCTCACCTACATATGCTCAGCTGTGCCACAGGCACTTCGGCTGAGCATAGAACCAGTTGCTGTTCTCATCACTCTCTGCCTCCCTAGTCCTGTCTTGTTTTGTAGTGCTTCTTCTGTGTACCGACCCGGCTTCTTCATCGTCTACTCCAAACTCCTGGCACCTGACCTTGGCTACGGCAAACAACCACCCCACTCTAGCTGCACCTGACCTTGGCTACGGCAAACCACCACCCCATTCTAACCGCACCTGACCTTGGCTACGGCAAACGACCATCCCGCTCTCTCCGCACACAATCTTGGCTTACGGTAATACGACTACATCCCCCTCTCCTGCCCCGGACTCGGCTAACAGTACCTTCTACTATCCGTAACTCTCCTACCCCGGCCCGGCTATCCAAGACCAATCTACACTCAAGACGTGCCCCCGTGGCTGTGGGTGGCGCAATATCCATTCCCACCTCAGTACTGTGGTCCCGCCTAGTTTGTGGTGTGCACAGCGTGACAACTAGCTACTAAGAAACCAACCTCACCCCCCCTCATCGCTCTACTCTCCTCCCATCTATTTCCCTCCCATCACTTTCCTTTAATACATTATGATGCCCCCATTTCTGCCTCGCTCCTTCTCCAGCATTCTTACTTTCACATGTGTCAACCGACTTGTATGTATGTTTATCTATATAGCGCCATTAATGTACATAGCGCTTCACAGCAGTAATACACATAACAATCATATAGATAACAAATAATGTAAATAAAACTAAGGGGAGAATTGTTTCAGACATAAAAGTAACATTTAGGAAAAGGAGTCCCTGCTGTGAAGAGCTCACAATTTAATTTGTTGGTAGGAAGAACGTACAAAGACAGTAGGAGGGCATGCTGGTAAGGGCATCTGCAAGGGGCCAAGGTTAATGTATGAGGTGTTAACTATCAGCCATGGATCTACTCATATGCTTCCTCTCTTTATCTGCTTTCCATGTAAACTTTATAGCTATCTGACTCTCCTCATCTGCCAGCAGGCTATGTGCATTATGATGTTACCAGTATGATGCCATGTGCCAGATACATAGCCAACCAAATACAATTCCCAGTGCATGACTTGCACGCACTAGATACATTCTAATAACTCATAGAATTAAAAATAGAATGTATCCAATTTCCAAACATAGTCAAAAACCTGCTCCTTGGTCTCGGGAACCATCATGCAAATTTTGGTTACGATATCTTAAGAGGTGTCCAAATGCATAGCGACCTGACAGACAACTGTCTAACTATATCTAAATATATAGGGGCTTATGTGTGAAACTAGAATGTCAATTACAGTACTACAAAGAATGACTATTTCTTCATAATGAAATCCATTTAGTGTTCAAAATGAGAAATATATGGATTGTTACAATTAGGCAAGCCACAACTTCAAATTCTCATTATACGGGATCACTGAAAGTCTCCTCAGGAAGATTTGGCCGATACGGGTGTTATGCTGCTAACCTGTTAGTCTTACAAGAAGCCTAAGCATCCGCGCTTGGGGAGCATGGGGTGGCTGGTGCAGTGCCTCCACCCGTTAGGATCCCTGCGTTGGCAGGATAGCCCCTCCCAGGAACCGGTATACCTCCAATAACCACAATCCCCTGGGCACCTAAAACCCAATGTCCATCAGAACAGTCCCTCCCAGAGATATATGTGAGGGCAGTGCTACCCTCCCCGTGTGGTGTTGGTGCACGTGGGTACCTTCCTGGTTAATCAGGTACACCAGGGTATACTCAGACAGGCCACATCCATGATCCCACAATGCAGGGCCTCCGACACAATCCCCGTCTCGCCTTATGTCTGGTAGCACCGAGCGACAGTTCCACCTAGCCTGGGGAATCCTCCGCCGTGGTTCCACATGGCTATATCCCACGGTCAGGGCTCCCCGCGGTTATCTCTCACGGTCAGGGCTCCCCACAGTTATTTCCCACAGTCAGGGCTCCCCACGATTATTTCCCATGGCCAAGGTTCGCCGCGGTTATCTCCCATGGTCAGGGTTCCGCATGGTTATCTCCAATGGTCAGGGCTCCCCACGGTTATCTCCTGCTGTCAAGGCTCCGCACGGTTATCTCCCACGATCCGGGCTCCCCGCGGTTATCTCCCATGGTCAGGGTTCACTGCGGTTATCTCCCCCCAGCAAAACCCAACTCAGATTTGTAGTCAGGCTACGTCTGTGTATCAGAACGTACCCAACAATGTAACACCTTTTATACTATACCAATCTAACTGTTATTCATTACAATATGGCATATCACGTTCTAAATTTAGCCCCCAATGCATAACCGTGAAGCACAAAATATAAATATGAAAGATCAGGATGTAAAAGGGTAAGAAAGTGCATCCTTAAGTGTGACGGCAAGTTAAATATGGAGGAATTTGAAAAGAGCTACCGAAAGCAACAAAGGTAACATGTTCTGTTAAATAGGTTACAAGAGGGAGCTGATCTAGAGAGGTGCTACATACTGTATGCTTAGTAACGTCCTATAATAATGTCTTTGTGCACTGGGACTGAAGGGGTATCTCAGTGATAAGACACTGCCTCTGGAACCGGTGACTATCTCCCAGTGTGTCAGTCACACAAATTGGATTGTAAGCTTCAGGCAGGGAAGTATACACTGAGAGAGCTATATAAGGGAAATGCTATTGTAATAGTAATGCAACTACAACACACATCACTGCGAAATGCTCAAAGAACTAGATTGATCATCACTTGAGTCTATGCACAAAGTTCACCTTTCCTGTTTTGCCTTCAAATACTTTCTGGGCAAGCTACCCATCTATCTGAACAAGCTTCTCACCAATACCCCATGCAGCACTTATCATCTGAGATCTGACTCCAAAACACTGTTCATGGTCCCAAGGTTCAGCAAAGTATCTGGCCGCTCCTCCTTCTCTTAGGTCTGGTCCCCGCTGGCTACTGCTGCGCCCGCTGTGGCGGACGCTGCAGGGGCGAGAGCCCTCCACTCAATGGCGCCGGACCCGCTGCGAGGGGGGTCCGCAGCGCTGTGGCGCGAGATGCTCCTGCTCTCAATAGAATTTAGTACAGGACACGCTACGGACCACTAAGCCACGCCCCCCGGCGGTTCAGCCAATGAGTGCGAACCTGCCGGGTGACGTCATGGCCGCGCCCCGTCACTCCCCCACCACGCCCCCCCCGGTCTTTTGGTCTGCAGCTCCCTGCAGACCAGGGAATCGGGCGCGCGTGCAGCGGAGGTACTGGGGCCTCAGCCTTACCATGCACTTCACAACTGGAACAACCTACCAGAGACTCTCACTTCCGCCACCAGTCTAAGTTCTTTCAAAACTATAGCTCTCACATTTTAATCTGGTTTCTAACTGTTACATACGCCTATAATATATATTATCTCTAACTGTGTATGCAATGTCTTGTATATAATGTATGACCTTGCTCACTTAATGTAACCATGTATTTGTAACCATGTATCTGTCATCATAACTCTGTGCCCAGGACATACTTGAGATAACTCTCAGTGTATTACTTCCTGGTAAAACATTTGATAAATAAATAATTGTCATAATTATTAAACCTTCAATAATCTCTCATTAACCTAGTTAATGCAGGACAGAGCCCATCCAAACAGAGAGACTATTTCCCACTTTCTCTGTTATCTGACAGTAAATGGGTTATTCAGGAGCATACAAGTCTCTAGAAATGGTATATAGCAAATGATAGTGTAATTTGGGAGATTTACATTACTTGGGGAAAAAACTGAAAATGCTTTGTCAGTAAAACTAACTTTTAACAATGTCCAAACTTAGAATGAAAAATAAAAACCTGCAGGCTTGGGTGAAGCCATATTTATTCCAAATATCTAAACTGTATCAACGCGGCATACACAGTTACACTGCATTCCCGAAATCTTCCATGGTTGAAGTAATTAGCAGCCCCTTCTTTTGCAGTGTAATTTAGACTGGCAAGTACATCTAGATAAGCTAAGCAATAAAAACCACGGTGCTCAATGCAACGCTCTGTTCCATTAACTTCCCCATCAACGTTTGCTTCTCTCTAATCCAATGTCAAAAACAGAACATACCTGACAAGGGCAGACGTATGTGGAACACAGTATATCATCATTAAGCACATTCAACTGGTGGTGCCTCTTGTCTTTAGTGAATTAAACATATATGATGTCAGTCCCATAATTACAGTAACTGCCTGTTTGATTCATTTCGCATATCTCAAGGGTGTTAACCCTTTGGGTCACACAGGATGTACAGTAGCCACCACGTCTGGCACTCTAGGGGCACTATGGCGTATTGCCAACGCCATGCCCTTTCTGTGCTGGTTTCCCAAAGGAGGTCGTGTTTGGTATTCCCAAAGAGTGCAGAACGTGATCTGAAATGTCTGGGTTAAGTGACACCACGATCACAGTGGCGTGGTCACGATTTGCCGGAGGGGACGTGGAAAAACATTTTCCGTGGCAAGATGCCTTGTGGCTTCAGATATCAGCTTGCCAACTTTAGACCTTTGGAGATAAGTGGCTGGAATCTCCCCTATGGTAAATAATGGTTTTGCTTTTTTTATTGATGCATGTGAGGGAAATTGACCAAAACATAAATAAATATAAATATTATACTGTGGTCAGGTTCCCCCCGGGTCCCCCTTTGGTACCTGCACCTCCCGATCCGCTGCGGAGGGGCGTGGGTGCACCCAGTTGCGGTGGGGGCTGTAGCTGTGATCTGGACGCCGGAGCTCATCAGAGCAGGTTGTGGCAATCTTGAGACAACTTGCGCATGCGCAGTACGGCCCGCGCATGCGCAGTGTCTACCGATAGCACGGCGGCTATTACAAGATGTGCGCATGCGCAGCAGAGCCAGCAGCAGCGGCGGGCATCTCATGCAAGGGCTCTGCGGGGACAACAACCGCAAGCAGCCCCAGGGGCTGAGGTCACATACTGCGCATCAGCCAATAGGGCTGCGAAGATTCCCTGCAACTTAGTGGATACATTTGGCGCGCTTCAGGGACCACGCCAGTCGGAGCTGGGACATCAGAGGGTAAAGGTATGTGTGCAGGGTGTCTGTAGGCCCCTGCACTAAGCCAGAGGCCCCTTATTGGACCCCAGCTAGGCCCTGACTCTCCTGTAGATTGTGACTGCTACAGGGACAGGCCCCCTAGGTAGGGACACTGCCCCAGTAGCATTATTAGTTTCAGGGAAACAGCAAAGGACGCCGCGCGGTAGATGCAGCCTGTGGTCTGGGACCAGACCACCAACGCATAGAGTGTTAAGGTAGGACCCTCCAGCTGGATACCACCCTACATGGAGGCTGACTCATCGCTAATGGCGTGGGACTGGACGACCCCTTGTCTTCCATTGGCGCTACCGGGTGTTGGAACACCCGGCAGGTACACCCAATCTACAAGTGCACCAACTTTAACACTATTGTGGGCTGTGTTGTCGCACACACTTGGGGTGGGAGTGCATATTGTGGCCTGGACAATGGGACACTGGTTCCCCTGCACTCAAGTACTGTGGGAATACTGTGCGGGTATACCAATATACGTCTTGTAAGGTGTTGTTGCATATTATATGTGTGTTCTAAGTCTGTGCCTAGTAAATACCATTATACTATACGCTGGTGTGTGTTACTGGGTATATTGTTCTGTGGCGGGGATATCCAGTATAGCATACTGTACAATACCATAAAGGGTATACATTATTCTATATGTATTCCAAAGTGGGTGTCCTGGATGTTTTCACCCAAATATCCTGCACTATATGGAATTAATGGTGAAAAGAAAAAACTTATGGCGCATGTGTCCAGGACAAGTGAGCAAATAAGTGAATAATAAGAAGAAGAAATGCTTCAAACGGTGGGATAAGAAAGGCAATCTGCATCCAGAGTATTACATTGAAGAATCAAATAAGGTAAGAATTCTTATATCAGATCAGAGAGAAAAAGTAATGGTGAAAAAATATAAAAATGCAAAAGATGAGCAGAGAATAACCATAGTATTCAATAAGAAATGGTCAAATAAAATTAAACACTCACAAAGCAGTCCTTTCGTAGTCTCTTGGGAGAACTGGAGAGATCTCCAATTGGATCTCGTTCTGGCCGAGCAGGCCGGGGAATTGCAGCTGTGTGTCGTCTTTCTTGGACTTTTTCAGCTGTTAATTGTCAGCCGAGGGATCCTAATGTCTCAGCTGTATTTTCAACTGTATGTATTTTCCATACACTTTAGGCAAACCGATTGGTGTATATGCTGATATTTCGCGGCGTTCCTGTTATCCCTCTCTTCTTTTATCCTGTAAGGTTGATTGACTACGAGAAGGGGAAACACCTTACCCACGCCTTTCTTATTAGTGTCGATCACTGGTGAAGTGAGGAGATTCTCAGCGTTTTAGCCGTTCCTCCGTTGATGTTTTAGCAGTGCATTTCTTTGCACCGTCTTTCCGCTTTGTAATTGAAAAGTTGTGAAAACGTGCCTCTGTTTTTCCTCTGCTCACCCGCCTTTATGTAGTTCCCCAGGGCCGGGAAGGGAGCCGTATCCACCTTGGGCTTGTCAGCAATAGATCATCTGATGGTATGGAGAGCGTCTTTCATGTCTCAGCTGGTGGTATAGAGCAGGGGTGCACAATCTTTTCCCCCTGACGGCTTCCCCCGCACCCCCCCTTCTCGCAACCCCCCTCCTTACCTTGGTTCTGGCATTCTGATGTCATGTTGCCATGGCAAAGCGGTGTCACGCGACCCGGCGGCATCATTTGACACCGAGTTGCCATGGTGATGCGTCACCAGAAGCCATCTGAGCCAAGGTAAGTGAAGTTACAGAGGCTTCGCTTCTCCCCCGGCATTTCATCTAAATGCCTTTGGGAAGCATGCGGGGCCGCAAACCCACCCCCCCCATGCCGGCTGAGAATCTCGCGCGTCTCAGCTGGTAGTATAGAGAGCATCTTGCACATCTCAGCTGTTCCTGCGTTCATGTCAATCTCTGTCTCCCATCTATGAAGTGGAATGGTACGGTGGCCACACGGGTTCAACCCAACTATATAGACTTACACCCAAAGAATCCGGGATGAGGCACTGCTTCTAAAATTGTGGTTGCTTGGGATAGCTGTGTGCGGTGATAGAAGTACCGGTGTACGCACGAAACGTACGTCGGATTTAGAGTGTCACGCTGGTGCCGCGTGGTGTGGTGACGTCTTTGGAGCTCCGACTGAGAACCCGGTTCCAACAATAACCATGAGACTAGCTTGTATATCGGTGTTTTTCTATCTAGCTCATGTGATGGTCCGCCGTAACTTGGTTACAGTGATTGGGGCACGTTTCAGCATAGCATGCTAGAGCTCCGACTCACGTTATACATTAGCCTGCAGTATTGTAAGGTGGTTAGCTGTGATTTCAATGACTGACCGGGCTATTTGCTCTGTTCCTGTGCAGCATGCATTATTGATCTACATAAGCTATATGACTCTGCTTGCTAGATTTATTACTGATATAGATACTATATTTATCAGTTTGGTATTTACATAAGGTTGCACTTGGTAGTGCTGTTTACTAGCGTAAAGACTGGAGTACATCAACTTACTATATGCTAATGTTATATTATTGCATGGTGTAGGGATTAACCCCTTACTACTCAACAAAACACAATATAGCTATATATTTCACCTTATTTGGTATACAGTATAAGACGTCGCTGATGGTCATTGGGGTACTAAATTAAGTCTATATGTAACTTACCACATATATACCTATGACCTCAATTATCCAAACCACAATTAGGATTTTATGAGATACTATTTTCTGTGCATATACTTAATTTTGGTGTTTAATATTTTTGATATGCATTAAAGCTTCATTATTTTGTGTTTAACTGCTGGTTATATCAGTCATTTGACTGCTTCATTCCATACTAATTGGAAGGACTATTATAGTCCAGTTTATAAACCACTATATATGTACTGAGTGCTTAATTTGGGGCCTTTTTTTGATCCTTCTTGGATCATTACCGTTATAGTTGGGATGAGTTACCAAATATTTGTTAGAAAATTCTTGACAGCTATATTTAGGTCATATGAAGATTATTATTATATATTGTACCCCAGGATCAGCAGGGTGTACTCTATAAGGGTCTTTGTATCAAGCCATAACACTACTGGTGTAATTCGGAAGCAAACACTTTGCACCAGAAATATCTAAGAAAGCAATGCATCTGGTGTAATTGTCCTGTCCCAGAATTGCCCCCCTATGCCTTGGTACAGTACACACACCCCATGGACCTTTGTGGTTAGGACAGAACAGTAGGCTGTCCACACAAAGGGGATAATATATTAAACAGCGGTAGCCGTGCTACACAAAGTAAGAACGTGTGTAGATTACCAAGGGAGTCACAGATACATTAACTAGATAATAATAAGAGATAGGAATGCTGTACACAGAGGAATGCTATACACAGAGGAATGCTATACACAGAGGAATGCTATACACAGAGCATTTCCAATAATATTGGGATTGTGGTAATATAGGGAATAATGACAGGGCGACTGTAAGTCAGTGGGCGCTCAACTCCAGTCCTCAAGCCCCTCAACAGGTCAGGTTTTCAGGATATCCATGCTTCAGCATAGGTGGCTTAATCAGTCCCTGCTTCAGCACAGGTGGCTCAATCACAGTTGATTAAGCCACCTGTGCTGAAGCTGGGATATCCTCAAAATCTGACCAGTTCGGGGGAGGGTTGAGGACTTGAGTTGAGCACCCTTGCTGTAGGACACCTAGCCAGGTTGGCAGGATTAGGGTTACAAAGGGGAAACGTGTTCGCGTGAGGGTGACAGAGGTTAACATGCCAGAAAACAAGGGACAAGCTAATATTAGGGGATAAGATTCAAGGTGACACTGAGAATATAGACAGGGCAACAGAGGTCAAGTTGCACAGAAGACTTGCTCAGAGGCACGTACAGAGTAATACAAAGAGATACAGATGTAGCAGATGCTATTGTATCCGCTACTGTGCGCAAACACAAGACATCGCACCATTTGTTTTGGAAATCGCACAATGCTGTCCCTGGCGACTCCATTTACCCCTTGGAACTTTCGCCGCCGTCGGCGGCCGCTTTTAAGGTAAGTTTTATTACTAGTTAGGGTTGGGGTTAATTTAAGGGGTTTTAGCGCTTCTCTCTACCCCTTTTGTATCTAAAGCCCTATCCCGCCTTAAACCTTTCTCACCGACTCCCCCACACCTCTGGAATGACCTTCCCCTCAATATCCGGCAAGCACCCACTCTATCCATCTTTAAGACGCACCTTAAAACACACCTGCTTAAGGAAGCATATGAGTAGCTCCATGGCTGATAATTAACACCTCACACATTAACCTTGGTCCCTTGCAGACGCACTTACCAGAACGCCCTCCTACTGTCTCTGTACATTCTTCCTACCAACCAATTAAGATTGTAAGCTCTTCGGAGCAGGGACTCCCTTTCTTAAATGTTACTTTTATGTCTGAGCACTTCCCTTTGTCTTATTATTTATATGATTGTAACTATTACTGCTGTGAAGCTCTATGTACATTAATGGCGCTATATAAATAAAGACATTCATTAATTCATTCAGGTTGGAGGTTAATTTAAGGGTATTAGGGTAGGTGTTTATTTAAGGGCTTTAGCTGTTAGGGTAGGGGTTACCAGAAAATGCTATTATTATTATATTAAGGTCTGAGGGTAGGGCTTTTATAGGGTAAGTGCTTGGGGAAGGAGATTTTAGAATAAGGGCTTAGAGTAGGGGTTTTAGCATAGGGGGTTTCAGTTTAGGGGGTTTACTTACCTTAGCAGCCAGTGGCAAAGTGGCCAGCGGCGGCAGCGAGAGTCACGGCAAAGCGTTGGTGGAAATTTGGTCGTGGCAAAATGGCCGTGACCAAATGTCCTAGACAAGTCTGCTTTGTCTGCAGAAAGAAGAAGTGCAGAGCCTATCATATTGTGAGATTAATGACTGGAGACAGAGACAGAGGGAAGGAAAGAACGTATGAAAGAAAAAGGAAGACCAAGAACACTGTGGGAATTTGGGAACGCATTTTAACATACACTGCACAATATGCTTAATGTCAATGCAACAAAAATACCAAGACGTTCTTTTTCAAGTTTTATGATTTCATAGAACAAATGCAAAATATGTATTTTATGTGGATTGGATCCAAGGAGAAGAGTTATTTATCTGTACTTTAAGGCTCACTTTTGATCCTCACCAAACCCTGTCTGGGAAATATCTGCTTTCTACGAAAGTCTCATTCTTGGTGGCATTAGATGGATCGTCATTTAATAATCAGCAATTAGTCGAATAAAGTAAAGTAGACTTGGCAAAACTGCGTGGAAGAGTTAAATGACCTCGCAAACGTTTGTACCACACTTGCAGGCAGATGATGTACACAACAAGAATATTGAAAAAAATATCTTATACTATATTAGATAAAGCACTGTATGCCTGCCTGCCTGTCCGGTGTCCCTAGGGGAAATCTCATTGGTCCCTTGGGCCGCCCGCCCCCGCACACCTCTCATTGGCCTGAGGCAGAGTGACGGGCCACACACACACACACACACACACACACACACACACACACACACACACACACCCCCATCACGTGCGCCGCCCTGCACCGGCTCCAGACGGGAAGCGCGGCCCTCCTACCCCAGCTGCTCCCTTACCTCCCCGGCGCTACCTCCCACCCAAGTAAGTCACAGCACTGCGCGTCCCGTCTCAGCTTATGGCGCCAGTAACTCTCCTATTTCAGGCGCACAGGGCGCTTCCTGCCGCCGCCAGCACGCCTCACTCAGCCAGACCCTCGCGCCTCAGGCCCACACAGGGCGCTTCCTGCCGCCGCCTGCACGCCTCACTCAGCCGGACCCTCGTGCCTCAGGCTCACACAGGCCCACACAGGGCGCTTCCTGCCGCCGCCTGCACGCCTCACTCAGCCGGACCCTCGTGCCTCAGGCCCACACAGGCCCACACAGGGCGCTTCCTGCCGCCGCCTGCACGCCTCACTCAGCCGGACCCTCGTGCCTCAGGCTCACACAGGCCCACACAGGGCGCTTCCTGCCGCCACCTGCACGCCTCACTCAGCCGGACGGCACATCGGGGGACAAAGCGGGCGCCAGGGGGGGGGCGGGGGAGCGCGAGTCACGGGGAACGGGCGAGTCACAGGGAACGGGGGGGGGGGGGGGGCGAGCCGCGAGTCACAGGGAATGGGGGGGGGGGGCGAGCCGCGAGTCACAGGGAACGGGGGGGGGGAGTCACGGGGAGAGGGGGACCGAGTCACGGGGAACAGGGGGGGGGGGCACCAGCCGAACTAGCAGGGGGACGGACGCACGGAGGGGGGGACGGACATGCACATACATAAATTATGACAATACATATGCCCACTGCTCTCCACTCCGTCCCCCACTCCCCTTTCCCCCCCGACTCCCCTTTCCCCCCCGACTCCCCATTCCCCCCCACTCCCCTTTCCCCCCCACTCCCCTTTCCCCCCACTCCCCTTTCCCCCCCCCCACTCCCCTTTCCCCCCCCCACTCCCCTTTTCCCCCCCACTCCCCTTTTCCCCCCCACTCCCTTCCCCCCCTCCCCTTTTCCCCCTGCCCCCCTTTTCCCCCCGCCCTCCGCTCCCCTTTTACGCCCTCCGCCCCCCTTTTACCCCCTCCGCTCCCCTTTTACCCCCCCCCCACTCACCTTTTACCCCCCGCTCCCCTTTTACTCCCCCGCTCCCCTTTTACCCCACTTCCCCTCCTCCTCCCCTTCCCCCCCTTCCCCTCCTCCTCCCCTTCCCCCCCTCCTCCCCTTCCCCCTCTCCTCCCCTTCCCCCTCTCCTCCCCTTCCCCCTCTCCTCCTCCCCTTCCCCCTCTCCTCCTCCCCTTCCCCCTCTCCTCCTCCCCTTCCCCCTCTCCTCCTCCCCTTCCCCCCCTCCTCCTCCCCTGCCCCCCCTTCCCCTTTTACCTCCCTTCCCCTCCTCCTCCCCTTCCCACCCCTCCTCCCCTTCCCCCTCTCCTCCTCCCCTTCCCCCTCTCCTCCTCCCCTTCCCCCCCTCCTCCTCCCCTTCCTCCCCTCCTCCTCCCCTTCCCCCCCTCCTCCTCCCCTTCCTCCCCTCCTCCTCCCCTTCCCCCCTCCTCCTCCCCTTCCCCCCCCTCCTCCCCTTCTTTTTACATCTGTTATGTCACCAAAATATACATTGTACTGTGGTGTGTTTACAATAAACCATTTTTAAACAACATCGTATTACATTTTATTCCATCTTTCTTTTCAACATTATTATCCAACCTTTACAACAAATACTCACCTATTGTTCCACGATTTAGAAATAATACTACCTATTACGCATTTACATCCCGGGCAACGCCAGGTCTCTCAGCTAGTATAAATATAAAGAAAAAACCTACAATCACACCCTTTTGCACAGAATACCGTAGGAGGCAGACTGTCCTTTTTCTGAAATCTAATTATAGGTAAATCAGATTAACAAAAAAGTGATGTGATTTTTAACATGGTTTCTCGTTATACGATTTAATATTTATGTATACATTCTTCTGGATACAATGGACAAATACTGGGGAACAAAATAGCCTATTGTATTACATTTTCAAAGGCCACGACCAAGTTACAAATCCAGTTATTTTGGATCTCTGAGTTTAACACTTTTTAAAAGCTCACTCCGGGGGCTGGGAGGGGGAGAGCGGGGATTGGGTTGATGGGGGGGGGGGGGGGGGAGATGGTAGAGGAGGGCATCAAAGAGTTTGGCAACTCTGAATTTAGACTTTATGCATTACAAATGGCTTTATGCATCCTGTTTATGCAACAGATTTATCCCTTTCAATCTTTACTGGTATGAAGATGATCCCCGACTCCCCTTTCCCCCCCGACTCCCCATTCCCCCCCACTCCCCTTTCCCCCCCACTCCCCTTTCCCCCCCACTCCCCTTTCCCCCCACTCCCCTTTCCCCCCCCCCACTCCCCTTTCCCCCCCCCACTCCCCTTTTCCCCCCCACTCCCCTTTTCCCCCCCACTCCCTTCCCCCCCTCCCCTTTTCCCCCTGCCCCCCTTTTCCCCCCGCCCTCCGCTCCCCTTTTACGCCCTCCGCCCCCCTTTTACCCCCTCCGCTCCCCTTTTACCCCCCCCCCACTCACCTTTTACCCCCCGCTCCCCTTTTACTCCCCCGCTCCCCTTTTACCCCACTTCCCCTCCTCCTCCCCTTCCCCCCCTTCCCCTCCTCCTCCCCTTCCCCCCCTCCTCCCCTTCCCCCTCTCCTCCCCTTCCCCCTCTCCTCCTCCCCTTCCCCCTCTCCTCCTCCCCTTCCCCCTCTCCTCCTCCCCTTCCCCCCCTCCTCCTCCCCTGCCCCCCCTTCCCCTTTTACCTCCCTTCCCCTCCTCCTCCCCTTCCCACCCCTCCTCCCCTTCCCCCTCTCCTCCTCCCCTTCCCCCTCTCCTCCTCCCCTTCCCCCCCTCCTCCTCCCCTTCCTCCCCTCCTCCTCCCCTTCCCCCCCTCCTCCTCCCCTTCCTCCCCTCCTCCTCCCCTTCCCCCCTCCTCCTCCCCTTCCCCCCCCTCCTCCCCTTCTTTTTACATCTGTTATGTCACCAAAATATACATTGTACTGTGGTGTGTTTACAATAAACCATTTTTAAACAACATCGTATTACATTTTATTCCATCTTTCTTTTCAACATTATTATCCAACCTTTACAACAAATACTCACCTATTGTTCCACGATTTAGAAATAATACTACCTATTACGCATTTACATCCCGGGCAACGCCAGGTCTCTCAGCTAGTATAAATATAAAGAAAAAACCTACAATCACACCCTTTTGCACAGAATACCGTAGGAGGCAGACTGTCCTTTTTCTGAAATCTAATTATAGGTAAATCAGATTAACAAAAAAGTGATGTGATTTTTAACATGGTTTCTCGTTATACGATTTAATATTTATGTATACATTCTTCTGGATACAATGGACAAATACTGGGGAACAAAATAGCCTATTGTATTACATTTTCAAAGGCCACGACCAAGTTACAAATCCAGTTATTTTGGATCTCTGAGTTTAACACTTTTTAAAAGCTCACTCCGGGGGCTGGGAGGGGGAGAGCGGGGATTGGGTTGATGGGGGGGGGGGGGGGGGGGAGATGGTAGAGGAGGGCATCAAAGAGTTTGGCAACTCTGAATTTAGACTTTATGCATTACAAATGGCTTTATGCATCCTGTTTATGCAACAGATTTATCCCTTTCAATCTTTACTGGTATGAAGATGATCTTCATTTTAGCTTCCACTATAAAGCAGTTTGAATGGGTTTATTATTATTTTGATGCTTTGTCCATGTAATTGTGTATTCTTATTTTTTAAGAGATATATTGGTTGCACCTATAGAACATTATGTGAAAGAATAGGTGTATATAAACCAGTTAAACAGAATGTTAATACATTTATTGGAACAGAACAAGAGAAAAGGCTGTGGCACTGGATAAGCCAGACACACTTTTATGAACCAATTACAATATGAAGGTATAGAACAAGTTGTACCTCAAGTTGTGAGTGATGATTGTGTCAAATATGTACTGCAAACACAAATATACTGATGCAGGAATTATAAGCTTTTGGTAAACCTGTTCTGATCAGGAAATACATTTGGCGAGTTATTCTTTAAACTCAATTGTATTCCTTCCCTTTCTATGTTATAGTAATATAGTACTAGAGTACTGTAGCCCTGGTTGTTTTTGGGCAATAGGTCTGCCCTCCTCCTGGCAGTGATTCCTAGTAAGGGTATGTGCCAGGAGTAATCATGGGTTTTCCCCATTCATACTGTAGCAGTGCAGTGAGTCAGAGAAGGTAGTGTAATCAGGCCTTGTGTCCAATCAGAGGCACAGGGGTGGTTCCTACTGGATCTGTATTTAAGGCACTGCACTTCCTGTATTTAGGCATTGTTGCCTCTACCGTGAGAGGCGCTGGTCTACCCGAGTACAGTGTGTGGGGCTCTGTACATTGTGTGACAATCACTGATTGAGCCACCTGTGCTGAAGCAGGGATATCCCTTATACCTGAACTGTAGGTGGCCCTTGAGGACTGGAGTTGTCCACCCCATGTCTATTGTATTGATTTGATAAGAAAACTATTATCATTCTCAGCATGCTGCTATTTAAGTAATTGCTGGGAATGATGTGATAATAACCTTGAAAAGACATACAGTATATGAACACGAAAGCAGTCACGTGTTTGTCCCATAATGTAAGATGTGCAGCAAATACAAATACCACTTGTGAGCACATTCATGTCTCAACCAGAGTTGCCACCATCCATTGAAGGCTAATCCGGAGACTTTTTGCAATACATTTTTTTACATTGATTTATTTAATATATTTACTTCTCTTTCCGGCGGCGGAAGCACCTCGCGACATCTCCTCCTGCAAGGTCCAGTCAGCATAGCTCCATGACGTCACATGGCGCACGTTGCCATGACAACGTGACATCATCTTCCTCCTTTGCTACTCCACTGCAGCCAGCGATTCTGGGCAAATGAGCACTCACTGTGTCATTTTTCCCTTCTTACCCTTCTTTTAACACGGACTCCTATAAGCTCATGCTTCCCGTATTACACAACTTCCCTGCACAGCCCGAGTTAAAGAAGAGTGTAGCCAGTAAACCGACTCGCAGACAGCTGTTTCAACCTGTTGGGTCTCTGCAGTGTGAGGTTGGTCACTGGCCTTGCAACATGAAGCTGGTAGTGGTTACCACCAGACCCAGACAGTTACTGGCAGCTTCACATTGCAGGGCCTCAAGCCGTCCTCACTAACCTGCCTTCAATTATTAGGAATCGCATCATTTGCTTCAGAACTTGCCTACACTAATTGGTATATGTGCAAGAAAGAGGTCATTGGCTGTTGCTGAATGTAAGGAGGAAGAACACGACAGAGGAATCACGATTAAGGGACTCGGATCTTATGAATCAACCATAGATCTATCCAACATAAAAGGAGCTGATTTACATCATACCGGTGAATGGCGCATAATTACAACATTAACATGTTTCTGCAAATCCACCCACACATTCTAGCAAATCTGCTCAACTGTGGTCCCCAGGGCACAGAATCCTGTTTTTTTTGACTCGCGCAACTTCTGCTTCATCCATGAGTCCCACTTGGGTCCATAGGTCCACTCCCAGCCTCAATTATTGAATTATTTGTGTTTTGGACAAAGTAAAAAGAACAGCTGTGCATACATACTGTATAATACAGGGGCCTTTTTTTTTTTTTTTTTTTTGCTGTTGAGTTTTCAAATACCATGGGTCTCATATTTTCCTTTGGAATGATTAGACCAAATAGTAGAGTAAACCTCCCAAGAAAAACAACGTTTACCGAGATGTTTTGGTAACCACAGCAAATTTCGCACATGGAATCATCATACAGAACATACCCGGTGCGTGGCGATCTACACATAAACCATTATGAACACACATTATTTATTGAGTGTTTCCACATTTCTAGTACATGGGGAATATTTAAACACGAGTATATCGGATACAAATATTTATTATTACAGAAAACGATGGCATTCTGTACATTCCACAATAGAATTCTGGGAATATTTGAAGGCACTCAAAGCCGGATTGCAAGGTATTTAATATAGCTTGCATGCAATACAGAACTTAGTGTGGAATGTATCAATGCTTTTTCTGCTCTTTACCACTTTTTACTACATGGATGAAAAAATCAAACCGCGCTCTTGCTTCCTAAAAGGATCTTGAAGTAGATCAGCTCTCCCCTCTTGCTGCTGCTGTGATGTGAAGGCACCCCTCCTCCACCAATAACCGTCGTAGGAAGGCTCCAAACGCCAGACGTTAATGAAAAATAAACACAGAAGCGCACCAAGGGTCAAGAATTGTATAATAACAAATAAATAAATAACATGTAAAAACTTACATATAAGGATATATAAGTCCAGTAGCGGTCAGTGCACAGGTAGTCAGTTCAAGTGGGTTCGTGGGCGCAGGGAGTAATTGCTGAGGCTCACAGATCAGTCCCGCGCGCTGGGGCTGGCTTGCTCGGCAAAACTCTGTTGTTACTTCCGGGTTGCGGCTTCTTGCAGGACCCGTGCATAGTAGTCCACCACAATCGCCGGTATTCCAACACACATCCCACTCGAACGAGCAGGAAGAAATGGCTCAAACCTCTTGTGGGAGGGCTGGAACTTGTGCAACCAAAAGTCTGAATAGCAGTGTGCACTGTGTGAACTCCGCAACGCGTTTCACACAATTCAGTGCTTCATCAGGCCAGAGTTTTGCCGAGCAAGCCAGCCCCAGCGCGCGGGACTGATCTGTGAGCCCCAGCAATTACCCCCTGCACCCACGAACCCACTTGAACTGACTACCTGTGCACTGACCGCTACTGGACATATATATCCTTATATGTAAGTTTTTACATGTTATTTATTTATTTGTTATTATACAATTCTTGACCCTTGGTGCGCTTCTGTATTTATTTCTCACTTTTTACTACATGTTTATGCCTAGCTGATGTCTAAAACCTATTTATAGTACAGTTCCAAAGTGCAGGGAAAGTTTCAGGCGAGGAGAATCCGGCATGTGCAGCCAACACAACACAGACACATTCTTCAAAGTGCAGGTCTCCTCTAAGAGAGAGGTACAACGTAGAGCTCTACTCACAAGTTCATAATGCAATTGTCCATTTAATGTGACAGCCAAGAACAGTGAAATAACAACGTTTCAGATCCCATATGGTCCTTTCATCAGGGATAATAATTGTTTGTTCTTGTATAGCGCTGCTGTTTTTTTACATTGCGCTTTACAAACTGTCCCTGCCCTGTAGAGCTTACAATCTATATTTTTGGTGCCTGATTCACAGGGTGATAAAGTGACTTACCCAAGGTCACAAGGAGATTCCCCTGTCCAAACTCAGTGCCAGAGTCAGTGACTTTACTCACTGAGCCACTCCTTCAGCTCAATATGGATCTTTCATCCAAGAAATTGTTTAAAACCTATTTAGAAAGCATTCCCACCATATTATAAAACCAGAGCTCTGGTGTAGCGAACGGTTTAAAAAGATGGCAAAATGAAATACTGTACTGTGATAGGGTTTTAAGATAATGAAGAGCATTTTAGCAAGAAAGCAATGCTTTACGTACAGTAGGCCTATCATTCTATTATTATGGTTTATCTGTAAAGCGCCAACATTCTGCGGCGCAGTACAATGGGAGTACAGAGATTTGATAATTACATCAACAGAGTCACATACAAATGAGAACAAACATGTAGAAACAGATACAAAGCGGCCATGAGTTGAGATGGACGAACCAGTCCAAATCCATTTCCCAGAATTCTGCGGCTTGTTTTGACCAAATCTGTGGCCCCCACCAAAATCCGTCTGCGGATTGTGTACTAAAAGAGCCGAGTGGATTCATTTAAATCCGTCATTGAAAACAATCTGGATGGATTATTAAGAGAGACAGTGATGCTACCCATCCGCTGGTTTTGCTCACACTGCTAGAGCTGTGGTCTAGAAAAGCTGTGGTTGTGGGTTCTAGTCCTGTTGGGTCTGACACCATTCCAGTCATTAGGTTGGTGCCATACGCTTATCAACTCTACATAGTTGGTATGGAAATCCTTTTAGTGGGATATTACTCATTTAAATATACTTTGCATAGCCATTAGCATATCTCCCAGCCAGGTAACTCAGATGTGCTCCTTTTCAGCACAGGCATGTCTCACTAATTTATTTGAAGGGACGTTTGAGAGGATATATATATAAAAATTTAGACACTACTTTGTCTCTCTCTCTCTAATCCGCAAAATGTTTTTGGTCATCTCTAGTTGTGAGGCTTCTCCTTGTGAGAGTTTACAATCTAGAGGGAATGGGGAATAATGTTTAAAAAGGTAAAGTGGCTGCTCATTGTGGGACGGAGTAAACCGCAGGTTGGAGTATGGTCCAGCCTGACTGCTGATCCCATGCAGGTTTGAAGGTTGGGATGTTACATAGCGTCAATGTTCTATACTTGCAATATGCTCATTATGCTGATTTTGGTCAAACAAAACTGAATGCACATTTCAACTTGAAATCTGAATGCCATTGGTGAAATTCCATTAGTGGAATAATATGGCTAGGTCATGTATAGATATAAAGCTTTAAACATGTGAGCCTTTGATGATATTGGTCCATTGGTCAATGAATGAATAAAAACAAATACTATTTGCCAATGTATCCGAAATTAATTCTGCTACAGCTGTTTAATAAAGTGCAATCCTTCCAAATAGGTTTTAAGATATACACAGGAAAGCTACAAATACTCCTACAGTAGGTCCAGATCCTCAACCTCCGTTAAGTAACGTAATATGCCGTTAACCTAATTGTTTAGAATAACATTGTATTTTCAAAGGACAATAACATGAAGTCGTGTTTTCTTCGGTAAAAAGCAGAGTGGTAACTATAACGGATGTTAGTGATAAATGACATGCAAATAATGTGTTATATTCACAGACGTCTGTTAAAGTTAACGTGGGGACTTAACGCTACGTTAGTTACGTAGTACCTAAACTTGCTGCTGATCACATCCAGACCGTGAAACAGGACTTTTGCAGTGTCGGGATAGGTGTAACACCACAGATAGGTATGATTTAACTAGTACAGGTATTTGCTACTGTTATTTCCCTCTCTCTCTTTCTCAACTTGAGCTAAACACCCATTCCAGGTTCTGGAATACCCCAATGATACATCGAATGACACATTATTGGGTATATTAATATGTATTTTATCTATATTCATACTTCATAAATATGGGTCATTTAGTTCAATACTCTGGCCAAAATATTTTAAGCCGATGTAGCAGGGTAGTCCTCTGCACCTCTAGAGGAAGCTGATGTAGCTCCTCGGACTAGGAGGTGCGGCAGCCATGTTGGCACTCCCCAAAGGACCAGAGAGAAAGGATATCCCCTGGAGGAACAGGATATCCTCTGGAGACCGCATGGCAGAACTGTCGGAGACCGTGGAGAAGATTGTGTCCAGGGGGCCAGTTAGGCTGCCCAGTACTAGGCCAGAGAACCCAGTTGGCCCGAGTTAGGCCCTGAGCCACCCTAGCTGAGTATTGTAGGGACGGCCATATATCACGGACATTCCTGTTAACCGTTTACCTGTGAAGCTACTGAGCAGGACGAATCGCTAAGGAGGATTCCCCAGGATAAGGAGTACTACCGTACGGCTGCCAGAAGTAAGGAGTGAGGGGAATATTGTTGGGAGTTCCCGCTATGTGGGATCACTGTTGCGGCTCCTATCTACGGCGCATTCCCTGGCTGCACCGTTGTAACCAGGAAAGTACCAACATGCACCACCAAATACACAAGGGAGGGGAGCACTGCCCTCACATACATTCGGGGTTGCCTTGCTGGACACCGTGCTCTGCTGGGGTGTCCAAGGGACCGGGTATTTGGGTATATCACGTTGGGGTATACTGTTCCTATTGTTTTGTTGTATCTGTATCAGGAGGGACCTGTTGGTAAAAGGTATTGATTATCACTGCTGTGTGTTGTGGTTATTTGCTGTATATGTTCCCATGAGGAGCCATCCCGCCTACGCTGGGATCAAAATGGGTGGAGCCGCTGCACCCCACACCCCCAAGCTCCCAAATAGCAGAGGCCCAGGCCTTCTGTGTGCATGCAGTTTAGCACCAAACCTACATAGCATGCAAATCTCCCTTAAGGGGGGTGGGGCGGGTGGAGAAAGGGGTTACACCAACAACAACGTCCCAGTAACCCCATTTCAGTAGGTCCTAAACTACCAATATGATTTGCTATCATGTATTTCTTCCCCTGCACGGAGAGACGAGGAAACAAATAATGGAGTGGATTTGTGTTTTGAGCTTGCTAAGACTCTGTATGTCCCTGTGTAAATTGGAATCAATTTTGAGAGGTTTTGTGACCCCTTCTCCTAGTTGAAGCTCACCCATCCCACTTAATTAGTGGGTTCTGGAACACACGTGAATGAATAGCCTATTTAGAGATCTCTTCCCCCTAGGGAAAGAGTGGAGATTTATTTTCTGCTACTGGATAAATGTCAGGTATATATGTCTTTTATGCACTCTTTTCTTTTAGACTTTGTTAGGACATGTACGAGACATGTGCAGAGGAACAACCAGGGAGACATATTTGGGGCAAATAAACCATGGCATTTATTCAGCCTGTAGTTTTAAGCAATACAGTTTAAGGAAGCACACAAACATCCTATCCCTTTGTAAGGGCTAACTCCCTTTCTCAGTCCCTATCTGCAGGGCTGGGAGAATAGGCTTCTTACCAACCTTGATTTCTTGGTCCGCTGCGACCTGGATTTAGAGGGTCTGGTTTCAGGGTATCTTGCAGGCAGCACAGTACTTCTCTGCTCAGATAATTGCCCCAACGAGTCTGTTGTTGGCAACACAGTCCCTCTGTGCTCAAGAGATCTCACCTGTAGCTCAAGCAGGAGGCTTTTCTACTTGTCTGATGAGCCAGGTGGAGATTGGTTAATGCAGTGTTTCCCAACTCCAGTCCTCAGGGAAGCCCAACAGGTCAGGTCTTAAGGATATCCCTGCTCCAGCACAGGTGAGTCAATCAGCGGCTCAGTCATTTTGACTGAGCCACCTGTGCTGGAGCAGCGATATCCTTAAGACCTGACCTGTTGTTTGTCCCTGAGGACTGGAGTTGGGCAACACTGGGTTAATGGTCTGTAGCAATTAACTAGGTCCCTGCTGGATTACTCAGACCAATACAGGCTCTCTATTGATGCCGTTTTAGACCGGGGTTAAGGCCCTGTTACAGGGCACTTCTGGTTTTCACCCAGTTATAATTGCACTGTAGCTCATACAGTACATAGCCCATTTAGTACTTCTTTAAATGTAACCCTTCAGGAACTGCATATATGTCACGCACCCCATGCTGTTGCCTGTTGCATTTCGGTTTCCTCGTCTCTATGCAGAGGAAGAAATAAATAATAGAGTATAATATTGGTAGTTTAGGACCTACTGAAATGGAGTTACTGTGACGTGGTTGTAGGCTTAAAATACTTTGGCCAAAGTATTGAACTAAATTACCCATATTTATGAAGAAAGAATACACATAAAATGCATATTAATTTACTAAATAATTTGTCATTGGATGTAGCATTGGGGCCTTTTTGTCTCTTGTTGTCCCATCAAACAAGTTATTATAAACATAACAGTCACGTGACACAGATTTCAGTCTCAAGAGATAAGCTTTAGGAAAAAGGCAACAAACAGGATATAAGATACCGGATTTCTGGGGGGGGGAAAAGACAAAAAGGTCAAGATCCCAAAACCCAACCTTGCTGGGACAAGACACATATTTGGGTCTTTTTTTAAGGGAAAGGGCAAAAATCTTGGTCTCAGGATAATAAGATTATAGGAGCATTGCTATAGGTTCTGGTCTCAGGATACTGACTGTATAGGGGCATGGTTAAAGACCTTGATCTCAAGATACTGGGTTGCAGACAAAAAAAATAAAAACACTGGCGATCGGTCATGAAAAACAGGACAACTTCTAAGAGTTTGGCAAGAGTTAGGACAGTACCACCAGTGGGGAAATGGAGTATCTTTCCTGGCAACTTCCAGGAAGCTCTTTATCGGTAGAAGAAAAGGTAGGTGGAAGTAGCCCAAGACAATGTAGCTGAGTTCACCCACCAGCATTGGCTGATGGAGTGTAGAGCATTGTTAAATAGCAATCTACCTATAATTTGTACTTTGACAGAGGTCGACATGGATTCTTCCTCCAACTACACATGGACCAAGAGTAAACAGGAAAATCAGTGAGGCAAGTTGAAGAAAGGCAGAAGAGAGTAATGGTAGTAACCGTAAAAGTGACAGAGTACTTGCATGACCCCAAGGTCTTTGTATCCCTTCCCAATTGATGCAAAATAAAATTTGCAAAACTTGGGCTGATTAAAGCTGTGGTGATTCTGAACAATGTGATCATGTTAGGTTAAGAGTGTACCGCACATACAGTTGGCATATTTATCATACTTGAGAAGACAACAAATAGGCTTACTCACTGTCTGCAAATGATGAAAAAACCCAAGTCATCTACAGTCTACAAGATATACTTTGACCTTACACAAACCTCTGATATTTAGACAAGAAAAAAAGTAAATTCTAAACTCTCAAAATACCTAATGATTTTACATTTGTAATATTCATATTTTATTCTTGTATAGCTCTTTGTGTGAGTGCAATGCTTAATGGGGCACATGCAGAGAGTGCCAGGACGGGCTATCGCACCCATCCTGGCGTTATCTCCTATGGACTTGACTGGGAGTTACATAGTTACTTACAGTACTGTAGTAGATGAGGCTGAAAAAAGACACATGCTCGTCGACGGAGGATACTTCTCTTTATATTTACAGTATTTTGATCCATAGGAACGGAAACAAAAAATCCCCAGTGAGACATTACGTCGGAAAGAGTGCAACAACCTGTGTCGGCACTTGCATGCGCCCGATGTTTCTTAAATATTACAATACTTAGAGACTCATCTTGTATCATTTAAATGTACAGTAACAGGCCTGTTCTGGAACAGGTTGTCCATGGTTGTCAGTGGTTTACCAAATAGATTTCTCTAATGACCTCTGTCTACATAAGTGTAATTGACAAGACAAAAGGGAAGATAGGACATGTTTTTAATTATGCAAATATACTGAAACCCAAATAATAAATATGCTGCCTCAGGCATCCAGCTGTAGACTGGGAGTTATTTATTCCATGTGGTTCTGGGATTTCTTAGTGATTTCTGAATGTCAGTGTCCTTACGTGGCACTGTTCATGATCTTGTCTATACATTTTAATCTGGTCTGTAACTGTTACATACGCCCATAATATATATTATCTCTAACTGTGCACGCAATGTCTTGTATATAATGTATACCCTGTTCACTTATGTAACTGTATTTGTAACCATATACTTACTATTTGTCATTTTAACTCTGTGCCCAGGACATACTTGAAAACGAGAGGTCATAACTCTCAATGTATGACTTCCTGGTAACACATTTTATAAATAAATAATACACAGTCAGAGCTAACCTTATCTCATTGGTAAAGTAGTCTTCATGGTCTCAGTGCATGAGAACCAGTTTAAATGATTGTTGATTTTGACCCAAAGGTGTATGTAAATGAACAGCTGGCCTCATGTTTTACTGTCAAAGAAATAAAATAATAACGGACAGTAGGGAGGAAAGTGGCATCTACGTTTATAACCACACAAAAGAAAGCATGATGTTTTAGTAAGTAAAATGAATGAGTCCTGAAGCATCTCTGCTGTGATTAAAATGCTAAATTTCTAAAGTAAATGTAACCCTGCTTTCCCCCCCCCCCCCCGACTCTACGGTGGTGTCTAGGGTACATGAGGGCTGATTACATGCGGTGTGGTGCGTACCTGTTAGGAACAGGAGGGCCTGAGCTTCCCGCGGTGTTGTAGGGGAGCCAGGACCGGGCTTCTGGGGTGATAGCCTCCATGATCGCTTAGTGGTGCAGCGCCTCCATCTTCTATACTCCCAGGGTAATGGGACAGGACCGGTATAGAAGAACCACTCGGGTCCCAGGGTTATACTCTCCAAATTACACACAGTCTTTACGGATGCAGAATAGTCTCTTTATTTGACAGAGCAACAATATCCCAACGATAAGGCTTCCAGCAGCCGCAACACAATCGCCAGGACGGGGTATACACAGCTCACCTCAATCCAAATACTTCCACCTCTCCTTCCCTCCAAGTCACTCATCCGACAGGATGGTCTGAGCTAGGGCTTCAATACCCCGTGGCCCACCCCCGAGGTTAGCCTCGAGGTGGGTCTTGAATTCTCCCCCCATCACCCCTGGCAGTGGGGTGAGGGCATTGGTCCACCAGTCTATAATTCTATCAGCTCTACCTATAGACGCTGGTCGTTTCAGTTCCTCTCTCTTCCGGCACGCTGCGCCGGGGAGCCCGCAGCCTCCTGATACTCCTCGGACCGTTCCGCAGGACTCGTGGCTCACGGCATAATAACCAGCAACTCTAGACTCTCGATATCACTGTTCACTCGAACTCTTCCTAAACTACTCTCTCTTCCGAAGAACCATCAAAAGAGAAGAACAAGACAAGAAGAACCCCGCCACTCACCGGAATTGGCTGCTAAATATAGAGCTAGCCCCTCCCCTCATGGTGTCAGCAGAGCCTCCCCTCTTGCTCACGCCTGCAGCAGAGTCCAGGCCTGCGTCTACCACTCAGGATAGGGCTATGAAGGGGGAAAACCCATGATGATTACTGGCGCCTGATCTTTACAGGGCTTATCACAGCAGAAGGAAGATAGGTATAGCCTGTGTTGTTTACAGGGGGCTACATAAACAAAATAATAGCACTAAAATAGAGCTGAAATTTACCAGATGTCGGCCTCTCCGGGTACATTGTATTTATTTTTACCAAGTATATTCTCAATTTTGAAAAAACAAGAAAATTGTCCTCCAAAAAATGTACAAATGTAGAATATTTTCTAGACTCTTGCTTTTGTGTTGATTACATATTTAAATGACGCTTCTACCTACAGATGTAGGAACCAGTCCCAGATCCGGCGCACCAAAAACCTTGCAGAAAACATGTGTACATTGTATAAAGGCTGATAATGAAGCACCTAAAACAGGTGTGAAACTCATAAGAGGACTTTTCCTGAGACATGTTTGCTTAAGAGCTCAATAAACTATTTTTCCTCTGAGTTTCACGTCTAGCTTTTTGTCGTTGTTGCAGTGCACCGCCGTCCTTTGGATTTGTGTCCATACCTACAGATCTAGCAGACTTTCTCACACTTGCTGGAACGTGCTAGTGGGTGAAGTAACGCGCGGCTAATGCAGGCACAATGGGGTCTGTTCCCGCTGGAGCGCTGTGTGTCGCAGGATAATAACATCTGCTACATCTGTAATCTCACTCAGATGTTCTATTAAAATAGGAAATGGGGAGGAATACACACCGATTCTCTTCCCAACCTTATTTTATTAAACCTATGTAATATTAATATGCCAGCTATCAATTTTCCCTTTGCTCTTCACTAATTCTAGGTTTTTTTTGGACAGCTGATCACATATCTAGAAGGATTACCAAATGTTTCAATAAAATCTGCTAACATAAAAATACGGTTTAATAACAAATTAATTCTTGATTCCACTTTGTGCTCCTCTCTCTCCTGTCTCTGGAGACTCAGACAACCTGGTCATTAACTGTACTGTAACTCTGCCTTATCCTCCTCTCTTGATCTACATGCCCATCTTTTTCTCTGCTGTTCTCGCCCTTCTAACCCCAGACCCTGGCTAAACTCCCACATGTGAATGCTCCATTCCGGCACTCGCTCCTCTGAACACCTCTGGAACAAATGTCAAACTCTTGCAGACTTCCTTCACTACAAATATACCCTATCCTGTTTCAACTCTGCCCTCTCCCAGGCTAAACAACCCTACTTTTCTTCACTGATCAACACTCACAAATCTAACCCACGCCGCTTCTTTTCCGACTTTGACTCTCTACTCAGACCACCATCTGTTACCTGTTTTACCTCCTCCATTTTACTTCAGGACTTTGACTATTTCAAGACAAAGGTGGATTCCATTTGTCAAGACATCCCCTCTGTATCCTCCTCCCATCATACACCTCTTCAAAATTCTCCTCCTGCCTTCCTTGACTCTTTTTTTCCTCTGTCACATAGGAGGACGTTTCGCTGCTGATCTCCTCTTCTCACTCTACCTCTTGCCCTCTTGACCCCACTCCCTCCCACTCCTCAGGCCACATGCCCCCACTCTAATCCATACACACAGATATATTCAAATCCTCCCTCTACTTTGCTACCTTTTCCTCCTCCTTCAAGCAGGCAATAGTTTTACCCTTTCTCAAAAAATACCAAGCTTGACTCTACCTGTCTCTCTAAATATTGCCCTGTCTCCCTTCTGCCTCTAAACTCCTTGAACGCCCTGTATTCTCTCACTTACTCCATTTTCTCACCTCCAGTTTTCTCCTAGATCCTCTACCATCTGGCTTCCGCACTTTTCACTCAACTGAAACAGCCCTCACCAAAATAACTAATGACCTCCATGCTGCCAAAGTTCATTATGCTCTGCTCATATTGCTCGACCTCTTGGTAGCCTTTGATACTGTCGACCACCGTCTTCTTCACATTCTCCATACTCTTGGTATCGGTAACAGAGCTTTATCATGGATATCCTCTTACCTCTCCCATCATAATTACAGTGTCTTGTTTGCTAACCTCCTCCATTGATCTCTCAGTGGGTGTATACCAGGGTTCTGTCCTGGGACCTCTTCTCTATTCTCTTTACATCCTCCCTCTAGGTGACCTAATCACATCTGTTGGGTTCAAATATCCTCTCTATGCTGATGACACACAAATTTACCTTTCAACCCTTGACCTTACACCTGCTGTACAGAACAAAGTCTCTGAATGTCTCTCTGCTATATCAACCTGGATGGCCCTCCGCCGACTCAAACTTAACATGTCAAAGACAAAGTTCCGCAACCTTCCTCCCAAGCCTGGTTCTACTTTCCCCTTCTACATTACTGTTGGCAGTAATATCATACACCCAGTATCACAAGCACGCTGCCTAGGTGTCACATTGGATTCCTCCCTCACATTCACAATGTAGCTAAAACCTGTTGTTTTTTCCTCCGTAACATTACAAAGATACACCCTTTCCTCTGTCGCTCTACTGCTAAAACTAACACAGGCCCCTTTTCTCTCCTGTCTTGACTATTGTAACTTTTCACTGGCCATCCTTCTAGCCTCTCAACTGTCTCCCCTTCAATCTATCCTAAACACTGCTTCTCGAATCACTTTACTCTCTCCTAAATTTGTCTCAGCGTCTCTCCTGCTGAAATCCTTCTCCTGGATTCCGATTAAACTCTGTATTACTTACAAAATTCTCACCCTCTATTTTAAGGCTGTACATTCTTCTGCCTCTCCTTACATCTCAGCCATAATTTCTCACTATACACCTGCTCAACTCTGTCTTTTGTCTACCCCTTTTGTATCTAAAGCCCTCTCTCGCCTAAAACCTCACTCACTCACTGCCCCACACCTCTGAATGACCTTCCCATCAATATCCGACGGGCACCCTGTCTCTCCAACTTTAGGACCTTTCTTAAAACACACCTCTTTAATGATGCATATGGGTAGCTCTGTTGGCTGGTACTATACATTTCATATGCATTGATCTTGGCCCCTTGCAGACACACTCTCCTTCTGTCTCTGTAAGTTCTCCCAACTTACCACTTAGATTGTAAGCTTTTTGGGGCAGGAACTCCTTTTCCTATTGTTACTTTTATGTCTGAAGTACTTATTCCCATTATGTGTTATAATATTACGTTATGTATTACTGCTGTGAAACGCTATATACATGGATGGTGCTATATAAATAAAGCTATACTGTACATACATACATAAATGAATCTGCCATAAATAGACTGGCTGTGTATGTCTGGACTTCTACTATGAAGACTATATGTTCTTATCCTTGTAAATAGTTATAGCTGATAGTTATGGGAACAGCGGACAATCTTGCCTTGTACGCCTAATACATTTTTTTTTCTGACAACATATCTTGTAATAACAATAAATTAAAGGTGTAGTTCAACTGTGTTTTCTTTTTGTACTAGGTGGTAAGCAGGTCTCCAGAGCTGAATTGCATTAATTTCAGCTCCATGGACCCTCTGCACCTCCGAAGGTGCCCTGGTACTGTGCCCTCCAGGGTGAAAGTCCTGTGTGATGCGAGACTTTTAAATCTACATAAAGAACTGAGGCAACTTTCGAGGTACGTATCTCAGGAAGCAAGGGGTCCCCGGATTGGAAATTAACCCGCCTCGGCTCTGGAGGCCCTCTGCTTCCCATCTAGAGGTGGGGCATTATATTTGTCATTAAATGGTCCTGTAATGTAAGCATAAAGTCTCAAACTAAATAAATCAGGAACCTCTAAAATCAGTGGTTCCCAACTCCAGTCCTCAAGTAACCCCAACAGGTTCGGTGTTAAGCATATCCCTGCTTTAGCACAGGTAGCTCAATCAAAATGACTAAGACACTGATTGAGCCAGGGTAACCAAGGATAACCTTAAAACCTGGTCTATTCTTGGCTCTTGATGACTAAGTTTGGCCACAATTGATCTAAATGTATTGATTAAATCCTTCACAGTTTTAAAGCTACTGTATGTATTGCAGGTCTCTCCAGCACTGACGGGTTTATGCTGGTAGTATGTCTAACATCCGTGTTTTATTGATGCACAGTCACCCATATTTCTCTCTCTGATTTGATACTTTAGCCTATTTGTTGCATTTAATCAAACAGAATATCTAACTGTGTGGAAAGGAAGTCTCCAAAGTTTTGAAACAAAAAAAAACATACCATCCAATCCTGGAACTTTCCCCGATTCAACTGCCTTGTTAATTCACCTCCCCCCATCATTTTACGATGTGTTTTAAGTTAGAGAGGAAGAAAGAAAATTGACATTTTTAACTTAGAGGGGAGAAGTCTCTAGTCATGTGTAAAGAAGTTTTTTTTTTCATATAAAGTACTAGCCAGATTTGAATTTGCATGAGAACAAAAACAAGGTTAGCTTTTCCGACAAATAAGACCCCAACTTAGTGTAGGCAAAAAAAAATAGGCATGAAATAAATTTTGCGAGGGGACCTTAACATAACGATTCGACAGGTGGAGCAGATGGTGGGTCCATTCGTAATTTAATTAAATGATCTCAACATGTGTGTACACACGTTAAATGGCGCCGGTCGCATTAGCGCCCAATATAGAGCTGGATTAATGGCTGCTACGTTAGTTAAATATACATAGAGGGCATTAATGTTATATTGTAATGCTTTCTGATTGAAACCATACCATACTTACCATCACTTGCTTCTTCATAAGCAAATCAGATAACCGCTACCTACTCTCCTGGGATTTGGGGGATTTCAAATATAAAGGGTAATTGAAGGTTTCCGTATTGAAACCCAAGGTAACCATTAATTGTTACTTCATCAGAAAATAACATAACATTTACTCCCTGGGGATGATTCTTGTGCCAATAGTATTATTAGGAGCTAATTGAAAGATGTTGATGTTTCTTTATTGAAACTGCAGTTGAACATTGTACGGTCAGTAACTCCTGAGACCCAACAGGTGGAAACAGCTGTCCGAGGAGCTGTGCTGCACATGCACTTCTGTAACCCAGGCTGTGCTTTAAACGCTGTGTACAACGGCAGGCAGAAGCTTAAATGGATCCATGGTAAAGTGGATAAGACCCAAAAAGTGACGTACTATGGACTAGATCCACAGAGCTCCATCAAATGAGGGCTCATAAAAGGTGAGGAGGGAGGAAGGAGAGATAGAAAGAGAGGGGAGGGGGGGGCAGGGAGAGGGAGACAGTTTATTTTAGTAAAGGACCCATTGACTGTGAACATACCAGTGATACCTGGGAAATATGGTAATCGGAATATGCAAAATATATTGAAATTATATGGATTGGCATAGGTATCTCTCCGCCTGTTATAAAAATTAGTATTTTTGGAGGTATGTAGGTCAATGGGTACTTTAAATAAAATAGTACACCCTCCTCCCCCCCACACTTGTTTTCTCCTTTCTCTCTATCTCTCCCCCTCTCTCCATAAAGCCCCTTTTCAGGTTTTGGATGGGAGTAATGCCAAGTTTAGGTCTAACTTAACTAATGTAATGTTAAGTTGCTGCGTTAACCTTAATAGACTTTAGTGGATATGCAATGTTAGGGTAAATGCCTCATTTGTATCTCAGAATTACTAATGGCCATTATAGTTAACACAATGCTGCTTACGAGAAAAAAAAAACGACTTTGTTACGTTATGTTATTGCCCTTTGAAGATATGCGGTTACGTTACCGTCACGTTAAACCACCAACCAGAGATCAGCCTATGAGTATACATTTGCATGTCAGCTTCAGACACTCGGATACTCTTCCACCAGATGACTACAACGTCTGAGCTATCACCCAATCCTGGTAAACCCAATGCAACCTCAGTGATTCGAGTTTGGAAATCTACATCAGTCAAGATAAGTTTTCCCACACAATTCACATCTGCAGCAGTTATAGGACCCGAGAGTCCGCTCAGAATCTTCCTCGCTTAACCTGCCACTCTTTTTTTTTTCCGTGGAAGAAGAGGGACAATAGCCAGCCTTAAAGATAACCAGTATTAAAGAAAGCAAATGCCCTTTCCAAAAGATAGGTCAGATTTAAATGCTGTACTATTGCAGAAGATATCTAATTTATGGAGATCAAATTGAGAAACAATAGCATAAACAATGTTAGCACACTGAATCATTGGCACGCACATCTGTTGACTAATGTGTGTTTATGCCAGCTGGCTCAACAACAGTACATTTTTCCTTTCATCGAAGGAAAAAGAAGCACTCTAAGCTTTAGTTAAATAATCATTTTCTTTTAAGAAAGTTAATGAATTTAGTAGCATACAGTACTTATTAGTGTTCTTTCTAAGCTAAATCTGCATTATCCCTTATAAATCCCCAAGTGCATGACGCACTTTGTACCCTGATGGAGCACTAGCAGAGTATCTGCGATAAGTAACTTGTAAGTTACTAAATAAATACAAAGACAACTTTGTTACCGTTTTAGGTCCTGGTACTCATTTATGTAAAATCCAACACAGCTGAGGATTAAAGATGTGTAAACTATCCAAAATCTAGAACATTTCTTGCGTTTTCCCCATTTAGCCAAGCTTCAGGACCAAGGCCAAATTAGTACACTTTCAGTAAAAAAATTGCCAACCGGCTAAACACAGAATGTGTGCCCTATTTATCATCAACGCATTAAGTGAATCTAGCCATTTTAAATCATTTTGCAAGCAAATCTAGTGATTCTCGAGAATTTAGCAAATTAGCATTTAAGTGAAATTGCAATGCACATTGACGTAATACTTGGCAAATTGTTTGTGAACTCTGAAAAGGTTGAGGCTTTTTTTATTTTTATTTTTTCCTTTATAAAGGGCACATTTTGCTGGTTCATGACCTTGGGCGAGTGTTTCAGACAACTCCACCCCGATGTCTATTCTTGCGGCTTCCTATTGGCCCGTGAGACCCATGAGATTTGGCGCCCATATTGATTTCCCGGTGATAGCTTTAAACAGAAGCATCAAAAATAGTTGGAATCTCGTAAACCAAGGGGTCTGCAGGGCCAAAAACAACAGTTAGCCGGTTCCGATTATGTAAAAATATCAAGAAAAAGAAATTGAGCAGCCAGGACTGGTCAGGAATATGGATTTTACAACATTGGTTTAAACAAACAAAAAGTTGTTAGATGCAGCTGACCGAACCATAAGATATTGCAGTGTGGACTCATCTACTACATATTTTGGAAAGTTGTTTGTCTGGTCGCTGTGCATTTAGACACCTTTTAAGATATCACAACCAAATTTATGCATGATGTTTCCTGAGGTCAAGGAGAAGGTTTTTATCTATGTTTGTAAATTAGATACATTCTATTTTTAATTCTGTGAGTTATTACAATTTCTCTAAGCAAGTCACGCACTGGGTGTTGTATCTGGGAGGCTATGTATCTGTCACGTGACATCATATGAATGACATTCTAATACACATAGCCTGGTGGCAGATAAGGAGTCGTATAGCAATAAAGTTTACACAGAAATCAGACTGACTGACCTTGGTGGGTGACTGACTGACTAACTGACTGACCTGAGTGGGCTTGATTGACTTACTGACCTGGGTGGGTGACTGACTTACTGACCTTGGGTGACTGACTTACTGACCTTGGGTGACTGACTTACTGACCTTTGGGTGACTGACTTACTGACCTTGGGTGACTGACTTACTGACCTTGGTGGGAGGGTGAGTGACTGACTTACTGACCTTGACTGACTGACCTTGGTGGGAGGGTGAGTGACTGACCTGGGTGGGTGACTGACTGACTGACCTGGGTGGGTGACTGACTGACCTGGGTGGGTGACTGACTGACTGACCTGGGTGGGTGACTGACTGACTGACCTGGGTGGGTTACTGACTGACCTGGGTGGGTGACTGACTGACTGACCCGGGTGGGTGACTGACTGACCTGGGTGGGTGACTGACTGACTGACCCGGGTGGGTGACTGACTGACTGACCTGGGTGGGTGACTGAGTGACTGACCTGGGTGGGTGACTGACTGACTGACCTGGGTGGGTGACTGACTGACTGACCTGGGTGGGTGACTGACTGACTGACCTGGGTGGGTGACTGACTGACTGACCTGGGTGGGTGACTGACTGACTGACCTGGGTGGGTGACTGACTGACTGACTGACTGACCTGGGTGGGTGACTGACTGACTGACCTGGGTGGGTGACTGACTGACTGACCTGGGTGGGTGACTGACTGACTGACCTGGGTGGGTGACTGACTGACTGACCTGGGTGGGTGACTGACTGACTGACCTGGGTGGGTGACTGACTGACCCGGGTGGGTGACTGACTGACCTGGGTGGGTGACTGACTGATCCGGGTGGGTGACTGACTGACTGACCTGGGTGGGTGACTGACTGACCTGGGTGGGTGACTGAGTGACTGACCTGGGTGGGTGACTGACTGACTGACCTGGGTGGGTGACTGACTGACTGACCCGGGTGGGTGACTGACTGACTGACCTGGGTGGGTGACTGACTGACTGACCTGGGTGGGTGACTGACTGACTGACTGACTGACCTGGGTGGGTGACTGACTGACTGACCTGGGTGGGTGACTGACTGACTGACCTGGGTGGGTGACTGACTGACTGACTGACCTGGGTGGGTGACTGACTGACTGACCTGGGTGGGTGACTGACTGACTGACCTGGGTGACTGACTGACTGACCTGGGTGGGTGACTGACTGACCTGGGTGGGTGACTGACTGACTGACCCGGGTGGGTGACTGACTGACTGACCTGGGTGGGTGACTGAGTGACTGACCTGGGTGGGTGACTGATTGACTGACCTGGGTGGGTGACTGACTGACCTGGGTGGGTGACTGACTGACTGACCTGGGTGGGTGACTGACTGACTGACCTGGGTGGGTGACTGACTGACCTGGGTGGGTGACTGACTGACTGACCTGGGTGGGTGACTGACTGACTGACCTGGGTGGGTGACTGACTGACTGACCTGGGTGGGTGACTGACTGACTGACCTGGGTGGGTGACTGACTGACTGACCTGGGTGGGTGACTGACTGACTGACCTGGGTGGGTGACTGACTGACTGATCCGGGTGGGTGACTGACTGACTGACCTGGGTGGGTGACTGACTGACCTGGGTGGGTGACTGAGTGACTGACCTGGGTGGGTGACTGACTGACTGACCTGGGTGGGTGACTGACTGACTGACCCGGGTGGGTGACTGACTGACTGACCTGGGTGGGTGACTGACTGACTGACTGACCTGGGTGGGTGACTGACTGACTGACCTGGGTGGGTGACTGACTGACTGACCTGGGTGGGTGACTGACTGACTGACCTGGGTGGGTGACTGACTGACCTGGGTGGGTGACTGACTGACTGACCCGGGTGGGTGACTGACTGACTGACCTGGGTGGGTGACTGACTGACTGACCTGGGTGGGTGACTGACTGACTGACCTGGGTGGGTGACTGACTGACTGACCTGGGTGGGTGACTGACTGACTGACCTGGGTGGGTGACTGACTGACTGACCCGGGTGGGTGACTGACTGACTGACCTGGGTGGGTGACTGACTGACTGACCTGGGTGGGTGACTGACTGACTGACCTGGGTGGGTGACTGACTGACTGACCTGGGTGGGTGACTGACTGACTGACCTGGGTGGGTGACTGACTGACTGACCTGGGTGACTGACTGACTGACCTGGGTGGGTGACTGACTGACCTGGGTGGGTGACTGACTGACTGACCCGGGTGGGTGACTGACTGACTGACCTGGGTGGGTGACTGAGTGACTGACCTGGGTGGGTGACTGACTGACTGACCTGGGTGGGTGACTGACTGACCTGGGTGGGTGACTGACTGACTGACCTGGGTGGGTGACTGACTGACTGACCTGGGTGGGTGACTGACTGACTGACCCGGGTGGGTGACTGACTGACTGACCTGGGTGGGTGACTGAGTGACTGACCTGGGTGGGTGACTGACTGACTGACCCGGGTGGGTGACTGACTGACCTGGGTGGGTGACTGACTGACTGACCTGGGTGGGTGACTGACTGACTGACCTGGGTGGGTGACTGACTGACTGACCTGGGTGGGTGACTGACTGACTGACCCGGGTGGGTGACTGACTGACCTGGGTGGGTGACTGACTGACTGACCTGGGTGGGTGACTGACTGACTGACCTGGGTGGGTGACTGACTGACCTGGGTGGGTGACTGACTGACTGACCTGGGTGGGTGACTGACTGACCTGGGTGGGTGACTGACTGACTCACTGACCCGGGTGGGTGACTGACTGACTGACCTGGGTGGGTGACTGACTGACTGACCTGGGTGGGTCTGTCCGAGTCGCTCATGATCAGCCCCCCCCATCTCTCCCCCCGACGCAATGAGCAGTCCACCTCCACCCTCTCTCGGTGGCGCAGTGAGTGTGAGTGAGTCGCCCAGGGCAGGGCATGGAGCACTTGTATATACAGTTAGGTCCGGAAAGAATTGGACACTGTCACAATTTTTAGAATTTTGGCTCTGTACGCCACCACAATGGATTTGAAATGAAACAACTGAGATGCAATAGAAGTGCAGACTTTCAGCTTTAATTCAAGGGGTTGAACAAAAATATCGTTTGAAACGTTTATGAATTGCAACCATTTTCATGCACAGTCCCCTTATTTCAGGGGCTCAAATGTAATTCGACAAATTAACACAATCATAAATAAAATGTTCATTTTTAATACTTTGTTGAGAATCCTTTGCAGGCAATGACTGCTAGAAGTCTGAAACGCATGGACATCACCAAACGCTGGGTTTCCTCCTTTGTGATGCTTTGCCAGGCCTTTACTGCAGCTGTCTTCAGTTGTTGTTTGTTCGTGGGTCTTTCTGCCTTAAGTTTTGTCTTCAGCAAGTGAAATGCATGCTCGATCGGGTTGAGATCAGGTGATTGACTCGGCCATTGCAGAATATTCCACTAAACACTAGTGACCCAGTGCCATTGTAAGCCATGCATGCCCATGCAATCACACTGCCTCCACCGTGTTTAAAGATGATGTGGTATGCTTCGGACCATGAGCCGTTCCAAGCCTTCTCCATACTTTTTTCTTCCCATCATTCTGTTACAAGTTGATCTTAGTTTCATCTGTCCAAAGAATGCTGTTCCAGAACTGGGCTGGCTTTTTTTAGATATTGTTTGGCAATGTCAATCTGGCCTTTCAATTCTTGAGACTTATGAATGGTTTGCACCTTGTGGTGAACCCTCTGTATTTGCTCTCATGAAGTCTTCTCTTTATGGTAGACTTGGATAATGATATGCCTACTTCCTGGAGAGTGTTCTTCACTTGGCTGGAAGTTGTGAAGGGGTTTTTCTTTACCATGGAAAGGATCCTATGATCATCCACCACTGTTGTCTTCTGTGGACGTCCAGGCCTTTTGGGGTTGCAGAGCTCACCAGTGCGTTCTTTTTTTCTCAGAATGTACCAAACTGTTGATTTGGCCACTCCTAATGTTTCTGCTATCTCTCTGATGGATTTTCTTTTTTTTTAAGCCTAAGGATGCCCTGTTTCACTCCTGGAATCAACTCAAGACCTTTTACCTGCTTAATTGATGATGAAATAATGAAGGAATAGCCCACACCTGTCCATGAAACAGCGTTTGAGTCAATTGTCCAATTACCTTTGGTCCCTTTAAAAAGAGGGGGCTATATATTAAAGAGATGTAATTCCTAAACCCTTCCTCCAATTTGGATGTGAATACCCTCAAATTAAAGCTGATATACTACACTTTAAGCACATATTCATTATTTAACTGTAACTTGAATTTATTTTGGTACACAGCCAAAATAACAAAACTTGTATCAGTGTCCAATTATTACCGGCCCTAACTGTACATATATATATATACAGTTTTGCAAATACAGGCCTATGTATTTTTCTACATAGTGGCATCTTGACGTTCTCATGCTGGAACAGCGGAACTTTATATGAAAATCTCTCTCAATCCACTAGCACCTCTCACTCACTTAGCGGGAATCTCACTCACTGGCAGGTACAGTGGTCCCATTCATTTTTAGCATTAACAGTCAACAGCATATAACCTGTGTTGGTCCTTCTAAGACCTTTATAATTAAGAACACACAATTACTTAATAGTCTATTTGTTACACAGTAGTATACACATCGAGCTTCAATGCAGGTGGTTAGCTGTTAAAAAAGACACTGAAGTACTGTACCAATTTGGTGCTAAGCCTTAAAACACCTCATGGCTCATTCAACTGAAGGTTCAGTATTTGGAGGTGTAGCGCCATTTAATAAATCTGGCCCTAAGTGCAGCATCTAAAACAAGTGCTCCTCCTTTTACACACAACTTTATGGCAGTTTGTGTTGCTTTACAATGGTTATATAGATAGGGTTGCCAGGTGGCTTCTCCAAAAATACTGGGCCCAATGGTGAAAGGTATGATGAGCTCGAGACACACACACCTCTCACCGCTTCATGCTGTTTCCTCCTCTCCTTGGCCCCACCGCCAGGCATCTCCTCCTGATTGGCTGCATTACCCAGCAGCAGCCAATCAGGATAGAGGAACAGAGGAAGCTGCCCAGCCCCTTACCAACAGCCCTTCGCTCTCCCTGCTGGGGTAAATTCTGCAGCCTCCCCAAGCCAGTTACTGTAGGTCACTATGTCCAGAGAGGTAATACCGGACACATACTTGTCCAGCATTACCTCTAATTATTTACTGGACAGAGTGTCCAGTTCAATACTGGACACCTGGCAACCCTATAATATAGAGCAATAGGACGAGTTAGGGTGGAGTTATTACTTACAGTTATAATTAGAGTGTGATAAAAGCCAAGAATCCCTTTTTGTAATTATTTAAAAAGACTTGTGAGCAGACAGAGAAAAGTGAGAAGAGAGAAGTGTACAGCACTACTACTACTGATTAAGGTTTGCCTAAATAACATGTGAATACAGCACTACTACTACTGATTAAGGTGTGCCTAAATAACATGTGAATACAGCACTACTACTACTGATTAAGGTTTGCCTAAATAACATGTGAATACAGCACCACTACTACTGATTAAGGTGTGCCTAAATAATATGTGAATACAGCACCACTACTACTGATTAAAGTGTGCCTAAATAACATGTGAATACAGCACCACTACTACTGATTAAAGTGTGCCTAAATAACATGTGAATACAGCACTACTACTACTGATTAAGGTGTGCCTAAATAACATGTGAATACAGCACTACTACTACTGATTAAGGTTTGCCTAAATAACATGTGAATACAGCACCACTACTACTGATTAAAGTGTGCCTAAATAACATGTGAATACAGCACCACTACTACTGATTAAGGTGTGCCTAAATAACATGTGAATACAGCACCACTACTACTGATTAAAGTGTGCCTAAATAACATGTGAATACAGCACCACTACTACTGATTAAAGTGTGCCTAAATAACATGTGAATACAGCACCACTACTACTGATTAAAGTGTGCCTAAATAACATGTGAATACAGCACCACTACTACTGATTAAGGTGTGCCTAAATAACATGTGAATACAGCACTACTACTACTGATTAAAGTGTGCCTAAATAACATGTGAATACAGCACCACTACTACTGATTAAAGTGTGCCTAAATAACATGTGAATACAGCACCACTACTACTGATTAAAGTGTGCCTAAATAACATGTGAATACAGCACCACTACTACTGATTAAAGTGTGCCTAAATAACATGTGAATACAGCACCACTACTACTGATTAAGGTGTGCCTAAATAACATGTGAATACAGCACTACTACTACTGATTAAGGTGTGCCTAAATAACATGTGAATACAGCACTACTACTACTGATTAAGGTTTGCCTAAATAACATGTGAATACAGCACCACTACTACTGATTAAAGTGTGCCTAAATAACATGTGAATACAGCACCACTACTACTGATTAAGGTGTGCCTAAATAACATGTGAATACAGCACAACTACTACTGATTAAAGTGTGCCTAAATAACATGTGAATACAGCACCACTACTACTGATTAAAGTGTGCCTAAATAACATGTGAATACAGCACCACTACTACTGATTAAAGTGTGCCTAAATAACATGTGAATACAGCACCACTACTACTGATTAAGGTGTGCCTAAATAACATGTGAATACAGCACTACTACTACTGATTAAAGTGTGCCTAAATAACATGTGAATACAGCACCACTACTACTGATTAAAGTGTGCCTAAATAACATGTGAATACAGCACCACTACTACTGATTAAGGTCTGCCTAAATAACATGTGAATACAGCACCACTACTACTGGTTAAAGTGTGCCTAAATAACATGTGAATACAGCACTACTACTACTGATTAAGGTGTGCCTAAATAACATGTGAATACAGCACCACTACTACTGATTAAAGTGTGCCTAAATAACATGTGAATACAGCACCACTACTACTGATTAAGGTGTGCCTAAATAACATGTGAATACAGCACTACTACTACTGATTAAAGTGTGCCTAAATAACATGTGAATACAGCACCACTACTACTGATTAAGGTGTGCCTAAATAACATGTGAATACAGCACTACTACTACTGATTAAAGTGTGCCTAAATAACATGTGAATACAGCACCACTACTACTGATTAAAGTGTGCCTAAATAACATGTGAATACAGCACTACTACTACTGATTAAGGTGTGCCTAAATAACATGTGAATACAGCACCACTACTACTGATTAAAGTGTGCCTAAATAACATGTGAATACAGCACCACTACTACTGATTAAGGTGTGCCTAAATAACATGTGAATACAGCACCACTACTACTGATTAAAGTGTGCCTAAATAACATGTGAATACAGCACCACTACTACTGATTAAAGTGTGCCTAAATAACATGTGAATACAGCACTACTACTACTGATTAAAGTGTGCCTAAATAACATGTGAATACAGCACCACTACTACTGATTAAGGTGTGCCTAAATAACATGTGAATACAGCACCACTACTACTGATTAAAGTGTGCCTAAATAACATGTGAATACAGCACCACTACTACTGATTAAAGTGTGCCTAAATAACATGTGAATACAGCACCACTACTACTGATTAAGGTGTGCCTAAATAACATGTGAATACAGCACAACTACTACTGATTAAAGTGTGCCTAAATAACATGTGAATACAGCACCACTACTACTGATTAAAGTGTGCCTAAATAACATGTGAATACAGCACCACTACTACTGATTAAAGTGTGCCTAAATAACATGTGAATACAGCACCACTACTACTGATTAAGGTGTGCCTAAATAACATGTGAATACAGCACTACTACTACTGATTAAAGTGTGCCTAAATAACATGTGAATACAGCACCACTACTACTGATTAAAGTGTGCCTAAATAACATGTGAATACAGCACCACTACTACTGATTAAGGTCTGCCTAAATAACATGTGAATACAGCACCACTACTACTGGTTAAAGTGTGCCTAAATAACATGTGAATACAGCACTACTACTACTGATTAAGGTGTGCCTAAATAACATGTGAATACAGCACCACTACTACTGATTAAAGTGTGCCTAAATAACATGTGAATACAGCACCACTACTACTGATTAAGGTGTGCCTAAATAACATGTGAATACAGCACTACTACTACTGATTAAAGTGTGCCTAAATAACATGTGAATACAGCACCACTACTACTGATTAAGGTGTGCCTAAATAACATGTGAATACAGCACTACTACTACTGATTAAAGTGTGCCTAAATAACATGTGAATACAGCACCACTACTACTGATTAAAGTGTGCCTAAATAACATGTGAATACAGCACTACTACTACTGATTAAGGTGTGCCTAAATAACATGTGAATACAGCACCACTACTACTGATTAAAGTGTGCCTAAATAACATGTGAATACAGCACCACTACTACTGATTAAGGTGTGCCTAAATAACATGTGAATACAGCACCACTACTACTGATTAAAGTGTGCCTAAATAACATGTGAATACAGCACCACTACTACTGATTAAAGTGTGCCTAAATAACATGTGAATACAGCACTACTACTACTGATTAAAGTGTGCCTAAATAACATGTGAATACAGCACCACTACTACTGATTAAGGTGTGCCTAAATAACATGTGAATACAGCACCACTACTACTGATTAAAGTGTGCCTAAATAACATGTGAATACAGCACCACTACTACTGATTAAGGTGTGCCTAAATAACATGTGAATACAGCACCACTACTACTGATTAAAGTGTGCCTAAATAACATGTGAATACAGCACCACTACTACTGATTAAAGTGTGCCTAAATAACATGTGAATACAGCACCACTACTACTGATTAAGGTGTGCCTAAATAACATGTGAATACAGCACCACTACTACTGATTAAGGTGTGCCTAAATAACATGTGAATACAGCACCACTACTACTGATTAAAGTGTGCCTAAATAACATGTGAATACAGCACCACTACTACTGATTAAGGTGTGCCTAAATAACATGTGAATACAGCACTACTACTACTGATTAAAGTGTGCCTAAATAACATGTGAATACAGCACTACTACTACTGATTAAGGTGTGCCTAAATAACATGTGAATACAGCACCACTACTACTGATTAAGGTGTGCCTAAATAACATGTGAATACAGCACTACTACTACTGATTAAAGTGTGCCTAAATAACATGTGAATACAGCACCACTACTACTGATTAAGGTGTGCCTAAATAACATGTGAATACAGCACTACTACTACTGATTAAAGTGTGCCTAAATAACATGTGAATACAGCACCACTACTACTGATTAAAGTGTGCCTAAATAACAGGTGAATACAGCACCACTACTACTGATTAAAGTGTGCCTAAATAACATGTGAATACAGCACCACTACTACTGATTAAGGTGTGCCTAAATAACATGTGAATACAGCACCACTACTACTGATTAAAGTGTGCCTAAATAACATGTGAATACAGCACTACTACTACTGATTAAGGTTTGCCTAAATAACATGTGAATACAGCACCACTACTACTGATTAAGGTGTGCCTAAATAACATGTGAATACAGCACCACTACTACTGATTAAAGTGTGCCTAAATAACATGTGAATACAGCACTACTACTACTGATTAAGGTTTGCCTAAATAACATGTGAATACAGCACCACTACTACTGATTAAAGTGTGCCTAAATAACATGTGACACACCACAAGCTGAGAGAGCAGTCACACCACAATCTGAGAGAGCAGTCACACCACAATCTGAGAGAGCAGTCACACCACAAGCTGAGAGAGCAGTCACACCACAAGCTGAGAAAGCAGTCACGCCACAAGCTGAGGGAGCAGTCACACCACAACCTGCGAGAGCAGTCACACCACAAGCTGAGAGAGCAGTCACACCACAAGCTGCGAGAGCAGTCACAGCACAAGCTGCGAGAGCAGTCACAGCACAAGCTGAGAGAGCAGTCACACCACAACCTGAGAGAGCAGTCACACCACAAGCTGAGAGAGCAGTCACACCACAAGCTGAGAGAGCAGTCACACCACAACCTGAGAGAGCAGTCACAGCACAAGCTGAGAGAGCAGTCACACAACAAGCTGAGAGAGCAGTCACACCACAACCTGAGAGAGCAGTCACACCACAAGCTGAGAGTGCAGTCACACAACAACCTGAGAGAGCAGTCACACCACAACCTGAGAGAGCAGTCACACCACAACCTGCGAGAGCAGTCACACAACACGCTGAGAGAGCAGTCACACCACAAGCTGAGAGAGCAGTCCACCACAACCTGAGAGAGCAGTCACACCACAAGCTGAGAGAGCAGTCACACCAGAAGCTGAGAGAGCAGTCACACCACAACCTGAGAGAGCAGTCACACCACAACCTGAGAGAGCAGTCACACCACAACCTGAGAGAGCAGTCACACCACAACCTGAGAGAGCAGTCACACCACAACCTGAGAGAGCAGTCACACCACAACCTGAGAGTGCAGTCACACCACAACCTGAGAGAGCAGTCACACCACAACCTGAGAGTGCAGTCACACCACAACCTGAGAGAGCAGTCACACCACAACCTGAGAGTGCAGTCAGACCACAACCTTAGAGAGCAGTCACACCACAACCTGAGAGAGCAGTCACACCACAACCTGTGAGTGCAGTCACACCACAACCCGAGAGAGCAGTCACACCACAAGCTGAGAGTGCAGTCACACCACAACCTGTGAGTGCAGTCACACCACAACCCGAGAGAGCAGTCACACCACAAGCTGAGAGTGCAGTCACACCACAACCTGAGAGTGCAGTCACACCACAACCCGAGAGAGCAGTCACACCACAAGCTGAGAGAGCAGCCACACCACAAGCTGAGAGAGCAGCCACACCACAAGCTGAGAGAGCAGTCACACCACAACCTGAGAGAGCAGTCACACCACAAGCTGAGGTAACATTGTTAGTCTAAGGAATGCACCACTTGCTTCAGAAGTAGGACACACGTGTTACAGCATGGGCCCTGAACACGCGTCTACAATAACAGTCATTTAGAAAGCTGTGCGTTTACTTACTAATTCTGTTCCTGACTTTATTCACTTCTTCTCCAAGAGATTTTGCTTCAGCATATCTAATAAAAAGAAAATGGAAATGTCCAAGTTAATTATTTTGCAAAAATCTGAAACATTGAAACGAAATCAAATGCAAAGTGTATATACTGTTGTGGCACTATTCAAGTTCCCCCTGTGTGGCACTATTCAAGTTCCCCCTGTGTGGCACTATCCAAGTTCCCCCTGTGTGGCACTATCCAAGTTCCCCCTGTGTGGCACTATCCAAGTTCCCCCTGTGTGGCACTATCCAAGTTCCCCCTGTGTGGCACTATCCAAGTTCCCCCTGTGTGGCACTATCCAAGTTCCCCCTGTGTGGCACTATCCAAGTTCCCCCTGTGTGGCACTATCCAAGTTCCCCCTGTGTGGCACTTGGAGCGGGTGGAGTGCGGCTGTGATCGCAGCCAAACACCATCACAGCCCAGAAAACAGTGTTTCCCAGAAGGATTAATGCAGAGGGGGTCACCGCTTCTGAATTGGAATCCTGCAGCGTTAATCCTATCGGACCGCCAGCAGTCTGTAAGAGCTGCGCAGAGAGATCAGAGAGAAGCGGTCCCTCCCTCTGTGTCTCCCCGCACAGCTCTTACAGCAGAGAGATCAGAGAGAAGCAGCCCCTCTCTCTGTGTCTCCCCGCACAGCTCTTACAGCAGAGAGATCAGAGAGAAGCGGTCCCTCCCTCTGTGTCTCCCCGCACAGCTCTTACAGCAGAGAGATCAGAGAGAAGCTGCCCATCTGTCTGTGTCTCCCCGCAAAGCGCTTCCAGCAGAGAGATCAGAGAGAAGCGGTCCCTGTCTCTGTGTCTCCCCGCACAGCTCTTACAGCAGAGCAGAGAGAAGCGGTCCCTCTCTCTGTGTCTCCCCGCAAAGCTCTTACTGCAGAGAGCAGAGAGAAGTAAGTGGTCCCTCTCTCTGTGTCTCCTCGCACAGCTCTTACAGCAGAGAGATCAGAGAGAAGCGGTCCCTCCCTCTGTGTCTCCCCGCACAGCTCTTACAGCAGAGAGCAGAGAGAAGTAAGTGGTCCCTCTCTCTGTGTCTCCTCGCACAGCTCTTACAGCAGAGTTCAGAGAGAAGCGGCCCCTCTCTCTGTGTCTCCCCGCACAGCTCTTACAGCAGAGAGATCAGAGAGAAGCTGCCCATCTGTCTGTGTCTCCCCGCACAGCTCTTACAGCAGAGAGCAGAGAGAAGTAAGTGGTCCCTCTCTCTGTGTCTCCTCGCACAGCTCTTACAGCAGAGTTCAGAGAGAAGCGGCCCCTCTCTCTGTGTCTCCCCGCACAGCTCTTACAGCAGAGAGATCAGAGAGAAGCGGTCCCTCCCTCTGTGTCTCCCCGCACAGCTCTTACAGCAGAGAGATCAGAGAGAAGCTGCCCATCTGTCTGTGTCTCCCCGCAAAGCGCTTCCAGCAGAGAGATCAGAGAGAAGCGGTCCCTGTCTCTGTGTCTCCCCGCACAGCTCTTACAGCAGAGCAGAGAGAAGCGGCCCCTCTCTCTGTGTCTCCCCGCACAGCTCTTACTGCAGAGAGATCAGAGAGAAGCTGCCCATCTGTCTGTGTCTCCCCGCACAGCTCTTACAGCAGAGAGCAGAGAGAAGTGGTCCCTCTCTCTGTGTCTCCTCGCACAGCTCTTACAGCAGAGTTCAGAGATAAGCGGTCCCTCTCTCTGTGTCTCCTCGCACAGCTCTTACAGCAGAGAGATCAGAGAGAAGCTGCCCATCTGTCTGTGTCTCCCCGCACAGCGCTTACAGCAGAGAGCAGAGAGAAGTGGTCCCTGTCTCTGTGTCTCCCCGCACAGCTCTTACAGCAGAGTTCAGAGAGAAGCAGTCCCTCTCTCTGTGTCTCCCCGCACAGCTCTTACAGCAGAGGGAGCAGAGAGAAGCGGCCCCTCTCTCTGTGTCTCCCCGCACAGCTCTTACAGCAGAGAGAGCAGAGAGAAGCGCTCCCTCTCTCTGTATCTCCCCGCACAGCTCTTACAGCAGAGATAGCAGAGAGAAGCGGCCCCTCTCTCTGTGTCTCCCCGCACAGCTCTTACAGCAGAGAGAGCAGAGAGAAGCGGTCCCTCTGTCTGTGTCTCCCCGCACAGCGCTTACAGCAGAGAGCAGAGAGAAGTGGTCCCTCTCTCTGTGTCTCCTCGCACAGCTCTTACAGCAGAGTTCAGAGAGAAGCGGTCCCTCTCTCTGTGTCTCCTCGCACAGCTCTTACAGCAGAGAGATCAGAGAGAAGCTGCCCATCTGTCTGTGTCTCCCCGCACAGCGCTTACAGCAGAGAGCAGAGAGAAGTGGTCCCTGTCTCTGTGTCTCCCCGCACAGCTCTTACAGTAGAGTTCAGAGAGAAGCAGTCCCTCTCTCTGTGTCTCCCCACACAGCTCTTACAGCAGAGAGAGCAGAGAGAAGCGCCCCCTCTCTCTGTGTCTCCCTGCACAGCTCTTACAGCAGAGAGAGCAGAGAGAAGCGCTCCCTCTCTCTGTATCTCCCCGCACAGCTCTTACAGCAGAGAGAGCAGAGAGAAGCGGCCCCTCTCTCTGTGTCTCCCCGCACAGCTCTTACAGCAGAAAGAGCAGAGAGAAGCGGTCCCTCTCTCTGTGTCTCGCCGCACAGCTCTTACAGCAGAGAGAGCAGAGAGAAGCGGCCCCTCTCTCTGTGTCTCCCCGCACAGCTCTTACAGCAGAGAGATCAGAGAGAAGCGGCCCCTCTCTCTGTGTCTCCCCGCACAGCTCTTACAGCAGAGAGATAAGAGAGAAGCGGCCCCTCGCTGTGTCCCCCACACAGCTCTTACAGCAGAGAGATCAGAGAGAAGCGGCCCCTCTCTGTGTCTCCCCACACAGCTTTTAGAGCAGAGATATCAGAGAGAAGTGGTCCCTCTCTGTGTCTCCCCACACAGCTCTTAGAGCAGAGAGATCAGAGAGAAGTGGTCCCTCTCTGTGTGTCTCCCCACACAGCTCTTAGGCCCGGGCCATAGAGGGGTGAGGCGATCCGAGCCGCGCTGACGCTGAGGCTCGCCTGCTGAGATCTGGCCGATTTCATGCCCATACAGGCGAGCCAGCGGGCGCGATCGGAGCCGGGGGGAGGTGGTTGGAGGCGGGGCAGTGACGCCGCTGGGCCAATCGCCCGCGACGCACTGACGTCAACGTCACGGCGCCGACGTCACGGCGCCGTGACGTCGACACTGCTGTGCTGTGATTGGAGGTTTTCAGCCGACAGCGCGCTGAAAAACAGCTTGGCGCTCGGCTGAAACCTCCATCTCGTTAGCACGCCTGCGGACGCTCGCGTGAGCCCCCTCTCAAGGCATCCACATTGAGGATGCAGGGGCTCAGCGCGGAGCGTCCGCACGCCTCAGCACGGCCTGTCCGTCTATGGACTCGGCCTTACAGCAGAGAGATAAGAGAGAAGCGGTCCCTCTCTCTGTGTGTCCCCGCACAGCTCTTACAGCAGAGAGAGAAGCGGCCCCTCTCTCTGTGTCTCCCCGCACAGCTCTTACAGCAGAGAGATCAGAGAGTAGCGGCCCCTCCCTCTGTGTCTCCCCGCACAGCTTTTACAGCAGATAAATCAGAGAGACAACTAGCGGTGGGACAAGAGGACCATGTGAGCGGAGCAGAGGGGGAGAGGGGAGGGAGGGGCTTGAGGACTGAAGTTGAGCGCCCCTGTTGTAATTATTTGACGACCTGCTGCTTTTCCTTCGTGCTCTCACGGGTTTGTGTGGGGGCTCCTTTTATTATGGATAACACAATCAGCAAACCTGTCCTGGTGACCCCACCTTATTGCCTTCAATTATTGAAGTCTCATTGTGTGTCTTTGGTAAAGTCCCTTATCCTCATAGTAACAGAAACATGCATCTGTTCTCCTGTACATTGTATGAACAGTAGGAGCCATACTTGCATCACATAACACTGGTAAAGAGCAGCCAGCGAAAGACCAGAAACAGTAGGAGAAAAAGTGAAATAGGCATTGAGTGAGTAGCAAAACGGATCGCTGTACTGCGTGCATTTGGTGAGAGGATGCTGTAATCAGTACAGGGTTTGGGGCTGCTGCCCTTTACAATGTATGTTTTAAAAATGTGTTGTTTTTTTTTTTTAAAGACCGCTATCCAAGCAATATTCTACGTGTTTTTTTTTTTAATCAATCAGTTCTGTATATAATAGCTGTTCTATTTTAAAATTCAACTCTTAGTACCATTTTTAATTAGTTACAATACTGTATATGGAGCATCTTTTGCAGGTTTAAGCACACCTCCCCAGCAGTGCAAGATCTTTGCAACACTCTCCTGTTGGTGATAATGTCTTTTGTAAATGAGCCTGTCAGACATCCACACTCTGCCTGTAATTTGATATATCCTTTGTATTTTTATAGGATGTCCTGTTATTTATATATGAATGTACACAATTATTTCTTTACTAGCTGAAAGAACCCAGAGTTGATCAGAATTCTAAAAAAACAACCTCATCCCTCCCATCCTGCTCTCTCCCCTCTCCCCACTTCTCTCTCTCCCCCTCCTGTCGCTCTTTCACCTCATCTCTCTCCCTCCCATCACTTCCCTTTAATACCTTCTGACGCCAACATTTCTGCGTCTCTCAGTCTCCAGCATTCTCACGTTCTCCTCACGTGACAACTGACTTCCTCATTTTCTTTCTTCGTCTGTTTTCTGTGTAAACTTCATAGCCACCTGACTCTCCTTATCTGCCAGCAGGCTATGTGCATTATGATGGCACTAGTATGATGTCAGGTGGCCTGCCATGTACAACACCCAGTGGCCGACTTGCTTGTCAGAGAGATTGTAATAACTCACAGGGGCCTATTCTAGTAGCTTCGATGAGATTGCTGCTACCTCGTAAGGTTTGGCATGTTCACGCCGAACGGTTTGTCATTTGTGTTATCACGGTATTCAGAAAGAATCTGAAACCATCCCAATCCGTGAGGTAGGTAAATGCCCAAACGGTTCGGCGTAGCATCAAAGTAATTATATATATATCCTGCTCAGCCATTCCTTCTTTGGCTGAGCATAGTTCTTTGGTAGCCTTGCATTTCCACAGTTCTGCCTTGCCTTGTGCGTTAACCTCTCGTCTTCTCTCCATTCGCCATTCTGGAGCTGTGATAGGCCTCGATAAACTAATCAAGGCTATTAGAGTTGCACGAGTTTCAGAACCTGCCGATAAGTGGCTTATCGCCGCTCACTCGGCGACGCCCAGCCTGTATGGGACCAGCTCCCTGAAGAGAGACTGAACCTTGCCATGTAGAAGAAGGGTTGCATTTACCTTTTGTTGGGTATGACACTTTGTTGCACTTTTTGTATGATTTTGACATTCGGCGGCATCACCGCGTTCCTTTTGTAACGTGGTGACACTCCCGATGTGTACGCTGAGACGTTATGTGTGACATAGGGTGAGGGTAGCCATCCCATGTGGAGAGGATTAGATGTAGAGTCTCCAGGAGCACTAAATGAGCACGCTGTAATGTTTATATTCCCTCTTGTAAAGGGTTCATTCCCCAAGACAAAAAGGACTTCTCAGGTGGGTTGGCCCTTTTTATTATTCCTTGGTATGTGTTTTTTTTTTTTTGGAAATGTTACATTTTTTATTTTGCTAAAACATTTTTACAATTTATCTGGTGTATAACACACACACACACTAATATATGTGTGTGTGTGTGTGTGTGTGTGTGTGTGTGTGTGTGTGTGTGTGTGTGTGTGTGTGTGTGTGTGTGTGTGTGTGTGTGTGTGTGTGTGTATATATATATATATATATATATATATATATATATATATATATATATGTGTGTCTAAACTTTGTATCTAGTGGAAATTGCCTTTAGACCTTGCTCTGTTCCAGGTGTTTCCAACCCTGAGATTCCAGGGGTGTATGTGTTGATTTTTTCACATGAGGGAGACCAACAGGCTTCATACAAAGACCACAGATAAGGGGCATTAAAACAATCTGCTCTGCGTCAAACAGAACTTCAAAGTACTGAGAGTACTTGAGCACTGACTCATCGGCCGCTTACACCAAGTCTCCCCAGTGACATACCTCCGTGGCATAAGTTCATATTAGTCTTTACATCTCTGGAGTCAGGAAAAAAAGCATGTGGGTTTCCTGTATGGTTTTCACAGAAGGTACTCTTGTCTGACTAAGCATCTAGAAAGCCCATGTGTCAGTACAATACCATTTTACAGCAGATACCATGAGTCAACATAATTGACCGTCTGGCATCCCTCTCATGTCCTACTAAGTAAGATTAACACAATATCCCAGACCTCTCTGTGAGAGCGATTTGCTCAGCAAAAAAACTGTAGGTGTTCAGTCATGCTGAATTAGTGTTTACTTATGCCAAATCTTATGCTATAATGCTGAATTGTCTGATTGCAATATGGAACATAACATTGACACATGCATTAATGGGGGACACTTTGGGAGTCCACTAAATGCTAGAGCAGGGGCGGCCAACTCCAGTCCTCAAGGGCCACCAACCTGTCAGGTTTTAAAGATATCCCTGCTTCAGCACAGGTGGCTCAATCAGTGGCTCAGTCGAAGACCTGTGCTGAAGAGCCACCAGTGTTGTCTTCAACTGAGCCACTAATTGAGCCGCCTGTGCTCCAGCAGTGATATTTTGAAAACCTGACCTGCTGGTGGCCCCTGAGGACTGGACTTGGCCGCCCCTGTGCTAGGGGTACAGGTCCCGATAATAACTTTTATTTGTAAAGCACCTTTCAAGTCTAATTTCAGAGCCGGTCATGCCATGCGTTTTGGGTATAATGCAGGCATTTGTATGCGGAGGTGCGAGGAGCAGGGCAGGCAGGGATTATTGGGGGGCTCGGTGCCGGGACATGTGGTGTGGGGGCCTCTTACTTTCTCCTTTGCCATCTCCTTTTGCTGGATCCCTCATCATGGCGCCACGAAGACAAATGGTGTTGCGTGACATCCCGTTGACATGGCAACGCTACATCACAATGCCATACCGTGTCACGTTGTCATGTCTACGCAGCAATGCAGGGCGTCCTGTTGTCATAGCAACGTGACGGTGCAATACATCACAACATCACCTGACGTCTTGCTGTCATAGCAACGTGCCAATTTGACGCTGCAACGCCATGATGAGGGACCCTGCAGGAGGAGATGGGGAAGGAGAAGGTACAGTAAGAAAGTTACAGAGGCCCCGCGCTCTCTCCCAGCAATCGGTTTCATTGTTGTGTTGGTAAGAGCGCGGGCCCCTGCAACCGCAGGGCTCGGTGCAGCAGCACCGACGGCACGGCCATCAAATGGGCCCTGGGATATGACGCGATCGCAGCGCGGTCCAGGGGAAGTATCAGGAACTGAATATTTATATATCAGAAACTAAGGCAAACACGATTCTGAAATAAAAGTTTATATGTTACCAGCCACCACAGCACTTTGAACACTACTTGTTTAGTTCATGTTTTGACACAACTACACGGGGCAAAACATTTGGAGCATTTTCCATTTAAACACGCCTCATTATATCCTCCTTTATTGGTCGGCGCGACACAATTACGCCATTTAAAGGAGCAATTTATGCTTTTTTTTTTTTTTATTACTGTTTTTAACACAGTTCAATTGACGCAAGGGGGTGTCCATATCTGAACCCCATTATTTTTTTAGCTCTGGGGACCCCCTGCTTCCCAAAATACAGACTTCAAAAGGGGGTTCCGGTATCTCAGCAAAGTTTAAAGCCCCAGTGTCACGCGGGCCAATGGGAAGCCGGACCTGATGACATCACAGCTTCCTGCTGGCCCACAGGGCGCGGGTGCGCTGAAACTCCGCCGGTACTGAACGTGGAGCCAGCTAGCCCAGCGGAGCTGCTACTGGCACCCCCTAAGGAGGCGAGCATTTCCGCAAGCAGGGGGGCTCCAGAGCTGAAACGAGTGGTGTTCAGTTCTAAAAACTCCCTGCTTCAATCCTATGTGAAAAAATAAAAGAGAAGTAGCCAAAGAATGCGCCAGCTTGGATTGCCGCTTTAAAGTACATTATTTACAGCATTCTGCTCTTGTGTTGCCAGCGTGTAGCCGGCTATGACATACCTCTGTTTAAGAAGCTTCTTGTTGTCTTCAATGGTGCCTCCGTCAGCATAATCCCTCTTAAAAATTTCAAATGCTTCTTGGCGTCCTAGAGAAATGTCTTCTCCTGCTGGCAGATATAATCAGACGTTACAATGCAGTCAGACGTAGAACATGTTACATGTAAAAACAGTCAGCACATGCCAACAGTATAACTGGCCCCATCTCTGCTGAAGAAGCATGTAGCGCATCAATTAGATTGTGAGCTCTTCGGAGCAGGGACTCCTTTTCCTAATGTTACTTTTATGTCTGAAGCGCTTCTTCCCGTTATGTGTTATTTGTATGATTGTCACGTGTATTACTGCTGGAGCGCTATGTACATGAATGGCGCTATATAAATAAAGATATATATAAATACGTACATACATACATAGCAAACCAATGTTATTGTGGCTTCTATCAAAGGTGTTAAAGTTAAGAGTTAAAGAACAAAGGAGGGGACTAGAAATTTGCCTGTAAGGCCACGGTCCCAGTGTGCACGCGCGCCCGGCATGGGGAAGGCGCGTGCACAGCGCTTCACCGCGATCTGCATCCTGGGAGAAGATGCCGGAGATTGTGAAGGGGGGGGGGGGAGTGTGGTTGGGGGGGTTCCAGGGGCGTGGCATGACCTCACGCGGCTGATTCGCACCTCATTGGCTGAACCATCGGTGGGGGCGTGGCCACCCCTCCGTCGCAACTTGTAAATTCAATTTCAATGTCTTTCTGAAAAATTGCAGTAAAGCGCGGCTGCAGCTTCCGCGCGAAGGTGCGTACTGGGCCCAGCCCCATTGAGGCGCGGTGTTTGTGCGCTGTAGAAAGCACTGGGACCGCGGTCTTACACTTACATACTGGTTAAAATGCTGTAGCATTGGCCTGTACTTCACCTTGTCACTATTACAGGTTACATTTCCAGGTGATCACACATCCCCATGGCCTTGGCATGCCTCCGTTTCCTTGCACATGGATCAGCTGATGGGGGGTGAATCATTGGAATGCATGATTGCCATTTCGGTAAGATATGAACACAAGCACTTACAGAAGTGTGCGGCTGTCACCGAGATTATGTTTCTTAGAGCACCGGTGAAGCGACTCCTTTAAAGGGTCATTGGCAAAATGCATTCGGAGCTATTGTTATTCATAAAGACAAAAACAATTGGCTTATTGTAGATTAATAACGGTTGAAATTGTGGCAAAGACATTAAGGGTGAATTTAAGATTACTTTATTTATCAGTTATTTGTTACTTTAGTTTCTAGTTTGAGAAAAATAAATGCATTTATATAAATGTTTTTTGTCCCACTGTGTACTACTGGAAAAGGGAACAATGACATTCTATATCTACATAGCATGACAACTGTACACGTGATTGATACTTATTGAGGGGGAGGCTTAGCGAGTAAGGATACTGGGGGTTATGCACAAAGCACTCAATATTGCGTGCAGCGCGATTCACAAAGCAATGATAACACTGCAGTATCGCGCTTAAAAGGCTTGTTATCACCAACACAGTCATTGCTAAAAAATTTGCGCCATAAAGCATTTATCTCACTTAAAAACACTTATCACTGCTTTGTGCATAATCCCCACTGACTGATAACAACGACACTGAGTTTGAAGCAGGGGTGTCAGTTCCTTGTGACCTTGGGCAAGTCACTTGATCTCCCTGTGCCTCAGGCACCAAAATCATAGATTGTAAACTCATCTGGCAGCGCTATGTGAGAAAAAACTATGAGTATTAATCTTCTTGGAATAGGGTACCTAAGATAATCGAGGAAATGCTTTTACTTGGGCTCTGTGAGTGCTGCACTAAGTATGTGCCCTCTGTGTACTAATGTAGCAGGGTCCCCCTTAACTGCATACAGGAGGGAGAGCTGACCCTGCATTGCTCCGTCGAATCGGGAGAAGTTGCGGTGGCCATTTTGGGAATCAGGAACTACAGTACAATTCCCAGAAACCTCGGACGAGAGTTACGACGGCCATCTTGGTCAGGGTTTCAGGTGCCCAGGGCACCCTCAGTACTTTGGGGGAACCACCATTATTATTGTCATGGATTACCGTGTATTGTTATGTTGGTGTCATTATATTATTTATGAGTAAAGTGTGTTTATATACATTGGTTGTATTATTATTAGTGAGTATTGGTTCCTATGAGGAGTCAATTCCGCCTACGCTGGGATCCTCATAGGTGGAGGCGCTGCACCGCGAGATAGCATCGCAGGCTCCCCTGGAGCGGAGGTTTCGGCTTCCTGTGAGCCTCACAGGTACAGCAGCACACGTGATCGCCTGCGGTTTCCCCCAGGCGTAGGGAAAGGGGGTTACATTAATATAAATAAATATAGCGTTTGGAGCCTTAGAAGTCTTTCATGCTTTCAAACGTACAAATCTGTTATGATAGCCATGACTTATAAATAGGAAAAGGTACGGTATTACTTGACCTCTGTAATGAAGTAAAAATGCATTAAACTTAAGCCTTTGAAGTCCCATCTACAACGAAAGTGATCTAAGGATAATGGCATGCTTACTAGGTCACATCTAACGAACGTACTCCTATTTTAAAACAAATCAGGCGAATAAGTGTGTTTTAAATATTTTTTTTTTCACTTTCAACTTTTCCATGACAAACCAAAACTTTGTAGGGGTTTTAACAATCATTATGTAATGTTTTTGGGTAGTGAGACTGTTTGCAGTCCTCGGTGCTATGGAAATGGTCCTTTCTGCTCATTATTAGCCGAACACACAAACAGATGTATCAGACATGCATGGTCTCTGGGAAGCAGCAATACAGGTTTCACTTTCATTTGCACTTTATTTTTTTATTACAGGTTTGAAGCAGGGGGTCTCCGGGGCGGAGCTGTATTAATTTCAGGAGGGGACCCCCTCCTTCCAGAGATACTTACTGTACATCCGTAGCAGTGCTGGTATCTCTGCAGTCTGTCCCGCGTCACGTGGACCAATAGGAAGCTGTGACATCATCCGGTGCGACTACTTATTGGCCCGCGAGACCGGGACATTTAAACTGTTAAGAGATACTTACCTCCATAGGGGGCGCAGGTATCTCTGGAAGCAGGGGGTCACCTGAGCTGAAATTAACACAGCTCCACTATGGAGACCCCCTACTTCAAATCTATAATAATCATTTAAAAAAAATAAACCTGTGTTTGTTCTTTAACCAGTTTCCAAGAGCACTACTGTTAAATATTGTGCCACTATTAAAGCAACGCATCGCGTTAACTGGAGCAGTAACGAGCATCTGTAGTTGATATGCTTAAATCTAGTGTTAGAAACCCAATGAGACAGAAATACAGCACTCATCTCTTCTCCCAAAATAATTATACTCAAAAATAAAGACAGAACATTTTTTGCTCTGAAAAAATATATACTTGTTATATGTTGTTCCAATTACACAGATTGTATCAATGATATGGTTAAAGCAGTGGTGTCCAACCTTTTCTTGGTTAAGGAACCCTATATGAAATTCTGAGGAACCCCAACCCTCTCTAATAGCGCGTCTGAGATCAGATGCATTGTAAGGAACCCCAACCCTCTCTAATAGCGCGTCTGATATCAGATATGCATCTGTAAGGAACCCCAACCCTCTCTAATAGTGTGTCTGAGATCAGATGCATTGTAAGGAACCCCAACCCTCTCTAATAGTGTGTCTGAGATCAGATGCATTGTAAGGAACCCCAACCCTCTCTAATAGCGCATCTGATATCAGATATGCATTGTAAGGAACCCCAACCATATATAATAGCGTGTCTGAGATCAGATGCATTGTAAGGAACCCCAACCCTCTCTAATAGTGTGTCTGATATCAGATGCATTGTAAGGAACCCCAACCATATATAATAGCGTGTCTGAGATCAGATGCATTGCACATTCTTCTGTATTTGGTACAATTTTAAAATGACGTGAAAATTAGAGAGAACCTGTAACAGGGCCTTAACTATTGTGTAAAAGGGGCTTCATTAGGAAGCCTGTATTGGTCTGAGGAATCCAGCAGGGAGCTGGTTAACTGCAGCTTCAGACAATTAACCAGTCTCCACCTGGCTCATCAGACAGGTAGAAAAGCCTCCTGCTGTAACTACAGGGGAGATCTCTTGAGCACAGGAGGACTGTGCTGTCCGCAAGACACCAGGAACCAGACCTCTATTCCAGGACACAGCTGGCCATGGCACCCACCAGAGGGTGACCCCCCAATGGACACAACCCATACCCACAGATTTACATAAATAGCCCCCTGGCTTATAGGTTACTCTTTGAACTTTGGGGTCAAAGGTTGGAAAGAGGCTTATCCTCCCAGCCCTGCAGATAGGGACAGGGAAAGTGAGTTAGCCATTACAAAGGGATAGGATGTTTATTTATCTTTGTGTTTCCTTAAACGATAGTTTTTAAAGTGACGGGCTAAATAAATGCCAGGGTTTAATTTCCCCAAATCTGTCTCCCTGGTTGTACCTCTGCACGTGTCTCTTTAAGAACCCTTTAGGGATGCCCGGGGAACCCAAGGGTTCCTAGTTGAAAAACACTGGGTTAAAGTATGCTGCTTGAAAAAGTACACAGCATTTATTTAATCCATTTGCAAATTGCTACAACTATTGCTGGCACTTGAAGTATGCATTGCAATAAGTCCCAGCTGGAGAGCATCCCTCTTATTGACGTCACAGCTTTATTCTAACAAGATATTTCTCTGCTGTTACTGTAAGTCAACCGTATCATATAGCCGTATAATGCAGCATAATAGCACAGGTTTGCGTTGGTTACTAACAATAGAGCACATCAGCTAGCTCTGGGGAGAACAGCACAAAGAGAATGTTTCACTTCACAAACATATGGGAAATGACCCTCTCTCATACGTAGAAGTGCACATATTTATCCCGTGCATAGGGGATCAAAGAAATACGTCGGATAAATGCAAGATAACGTAATAATACCTCAAGAAGAAATGAGTATTAAAAATGCAGTATTTTATAAGTTTATTATGATATACATTTCCTTATTTATTTTTGATATAATAACCTTATTGCATATAGCGCGTTTCTCCCAGCGGGACTCCAAGCGCTTCACAAGTACAGTCCGTGGCACATAGGGATGTGACAGACGTGGTCCCTGCCCCGTGGAGCTTACAATCTATGTGTTTGGTGCCTGAGGCACAGGGAGATAAAGTGACTTGCCCAAGGTCACAAGGAGCTGACACAGGGAATTGAACCAGACCCCCCTCTTCCAGTCCTGTCTTGTAACCTTTAAGCTGCTGGAAGTCCGAATGCACCCGAGTGCCGCCAGTCTTCTGGTATCACCATGAGAAGTGATCTACAGAGGTGGACCTCACAGGTCTCTTCTTCAAGTGTACTTCTCAGCATCACAAGCTAAACCTACACTCCTCGTGGTCCAGTGTAGCTTGTAGAACCGTTGAACTGTACATACGTATTACGGCCAAAACAAACACAAAAGATGCAGGTTGCAAATGATAAAAGTAAAACAAATGATCAAAGTTTTGATTTTAGAATAGAAATTGTAATTTAATACACAGGCAAATCTCCAAATCGGTCCTAAATGAGAATAGAAATGTACGGTAATTGGTAGAGTACGTGGACTATGGTAAATAAAACAAACTATATTTGAGACAGTCTCTTTTCAAATATATATTAACAATGTGAAAAATGTCCTGTAATGCACAAGTGTGCAAACTGGGGGCGTGAGATTTTTTTGGGGGCGCGCTGTGGTAATAGAGGCCTCGTGCTCTTCCCCAAGGCATTTAAATGAAATGCTGGTTGACCGCGCAAGGCCTCTGTAACTCACTTACCTTGATTCAGCCGGCTTTGGGCGACGTGTCGCCATGGCAACGCAGCATCATTTGACACCGGCGCAAAGGTAAGGGGGGGGGTGCGAACACTGGGGGAGAGCATGCAGGGGGGCACAGCACCAAAAGTGTGCGCACACCTGCTCTAATTCAATGCAAAGATAAATCTGCATAACAATAATGAGAAATCACACAAATAAAGACAATAATAAGTACTGTATAAAAAGTTTAAGAAGAATATAAATCACTTCAATCTGTGGCCCCTATTTATTATTTAGGTGGGTAGCTAGTAGCTGGAACTAGTGGATGGTACCCCATGTTCTGGTTAGGGATCAGGATTTGGGTTTGAAATTGAGACATAGCTAGTATATAGTATGCTGTTATGTATTCACTATAACCAGCTAGGAGGCACACGGTCCGCCCAAGGGGTTACCTTTTTATGTTAGAACATTAACACTCGTATTCACTCATTGAGAACGCTGACAATAGTATTTCAACTCTTATTGATGTGATTGTTAGTGTTTTGATTTTATGGTACATATATGTACATTGATGTAGTTATTAAAAGTTAATTGACTTCTCATTTTATATACGCTCTCTACATTTAGCAGTGTGCACAATATATAGGATCTCTTTCGTGTGCTCCTTTGCGCACACTTTATCTGGTTATCAGCATCTCCCAGGTGTCGCCTGCTTCTATGTTCTCTATTTGGGCGAGTGTGGAGTCTCCTTACAATAGATGGGTAGCTGCACAGAAAGTATTTGAAGGCAAGACAGGAAAAATTAACTTTGTGCCTAGACTCCAGTGATGACCAATCTAGTTATGTGAGCATTTCGCAGCGATGTGTGTTGTAGCTGCATTGTAACACAAAGCAGCATATTAAGTTGTAGAGGGTGTTTAGTTTGCTACGGTGAGTTTGGGGTCCTGTACCATATCCAGTGAGGTGGAATCAGAGTAATGCATAGCTGAGGTTGCTGACTGTACCTTAGATTAATAGGGGTATACATGCTTATGCTTCAAATAAATGCACCCACTTCTGTGGGGAAATTAATGGCAGCAGAGCTCTGGTATGTCATCTTCCAGATGGTAGTATTTTATTATTAGCAAACTATGTAAGCAGAAGCAAGGAGCAATTGAGTGATATGTGCAATATTACGGGGGATGTGGCTTGAGAAAGTCAGATCCAGTACCATATGGGGACAAACTTTGGAAAAAAGGAAAAACAGTGACACTTACAGATGTAGCAGACCTTAATGATCCCCCTGGCTCATTGCAGCGGGACACACAACGCGCCAACCAGATCAGACACCATTGTGTTTCAATTAGCCCCATGCAAAAAATGTGCGCCAGCAATAGTACCTGCTGCATCTGTATTTTGATGATGTCCACTGGGCCAATGACTGCGATGGTGAGTAACCTTTTTCCTTCTGACGCTATTGAACAAACTCTTAATAAAGTTATAACTAGGTGGCATGCCTTCCATTATCTGTTTCTTTGCTCTCGTTCGGGACATTTTTTAGTCCCAACACCATTGTCAGTGAGGACCTTACTATTTCAGGACAGTTGGTAACGTAAATGTCTTAAGCACAAGCTATGCCTCCTCCAAAAATGTGTTGACTTGTGTTGGAACTGGCAACACATTTGCCTCAATATTAAAAAACATTACGGCCCATACTGTATTTACTAAGCAGTGTCATGAGACACAATACGGCCCATTGAAGTACATAGGCTGAAAGGGGACATCCAGCGCTGGGAGATGTTGCATAGCATAATGGCCCTTAATCTCTGGGAGCTTCAATTAAGATCTGACCCAAAAACATCTACATTTTCAGTTTGCTTTTTCCGCACAAACGGTGTAAGCACATGGCATACAGCAGCCTGACAAATCATTTATTAGGAAAGGACTCATTTTCAAAGAGAGGTTTTGGTAACTTCTTGTTAAAAATCCTTCCATATTTAACATACCTTCTCCCAACTGAGAGCAATTATTACTTGTTATTAGACCGCTCAAAAGGAAATATGGGGAAAATGTTGGAAACAGAATGTATTTTTGGATCCCATGAAACATTGTTGATTTGACCAGAATCTCCGTTAATCTACTCAGATATTTTAGTCTTCAATAAGAGTTAGCTCTCCATTACACGCAGCGACTCAGCCATTGGAAAACGTGAGCACAAACATTGCAGAAAGGATGTTATGGATGGCCTTTCCTTGTGCTTCTTTCAAATGCAGTTGATTAATCTGGCACGGTGCTAAAAATAAGTGCTAGTATAGCTCTAAACTCGCTATTTGCTGACATTGGTAGAATAAACCCTCCGTACAGTTACCACATCTGTAAAGATCAAAGAATCTGGACACAACGTTGTACATGGTCTAAAAAAAATAAAATAATATTAAATATTACAACATCTCACCAGTAATTTGAAAGATCTGCAATTTATATATATGTGTATATATATATATATATATATATATATATATATATATATATATATATATATATATATATATAGTGGTGTGAAAAAGAAAGTACACCCTCTTTGAATTCTATGGATTTACATATCAGGACATAATAACAATCATCTGTTCCTTAGCAGGTCTAAAAATTAGGTAAATACAACCTCAGATGAACAACAGCACATGACATATTACACCGTGTCATGTATTATTTAACAAAAATATGGAGAAGCTATGTGTGAAAAATGAAGTATACCTTATGATTCAATAGCTTGTAGAACCACCTATAGCAGCAATAACTTGAAGTAATCGTTTTCTGTATGACTATCACTCTCACATCGTTGTGGAGGAATTTTGGCCCACTCTTCTTTACAACGTTGCTTCAGTACATTGAGGTTTGCGGGCATGTTTATGCACAGCTCTCGTAAGGTCCAGCCACAGCATTTCAATCTGGTTGAGGTCTGTACTTTGACTGGGCCATTGCAACACCTTGATTCTTTTCTTTTTCAGCCATTCTGTTGTAGATTTGCTGGTGTGCTTCGGATCATTGCTGCATGACTGTTGCATGACCCAATTTCGGCCAAGCTTTAGCTGTCGGACAGATGGCCTCACATTTGACTCTAGAATACTTTGGTATACAGAGGAGTTCATGGTCAACACAATGACTGCAAGGTTCCCAGATAGATTATATTTACACAGCATTTTATCCAGGGTCTCTGACACAAAACCAGGATATTTCCCGGTGGGAAATGGTGCGAGGTATGTCCTCATTGCCGTAGTGCTCAATGACACTATGCAGCCTTCCCTGGCAGGTTCCCGCCGGCGTTCTCCCTGCATCTTCCCGTGCTGCCCATTGTATTTGGTAAGAAATGTAAAATGCTTTATAGTTCTGCTGTCTGTAGTCCAAAATAATCCTTGACCAAGGTGACAGCGGGCACATTAAGTTGGATATGTCACTGGCATACGTTTATAAACTGCACTATACTCCACGTATACATGAACAATCTCTCATTTGTCTAATTTGGTGTGCAGAAACGATTTTTTCTTTTCCTAACTTAAGCAGCAGAAGAATGAATGAGAAAACAAGGATAACGTGGCAGCGAAATAGAACGAGACATTTGCAGTGGAGCCAACATATCTGCGATACACTAACAGTATTACACGTGGTTATTTTCATACTTTTCAATGTATCACAAAAACCTGGGCAAATATAGTTCATATATGTAACCCGAGATCATGACTCAAGCAAAGATTAAGGTACAAAAATTCAGCAGCCACTATATTTTTCATTACGGAAAATATCGCCCCACTTCTCAGACCAGCATATAAAATGCTGTCTAATTCCCTGAAGATAATATTCAGAGTTTGTAAATTGCACTTTACCTGATTAGAGATATGGTACCAAACACCCAGGAAATTCATAACAAAACGATGTTACCATACAAAAAGAATGGGTAATTCCTTTCAAACACGTGACTTCTCATTCTGCCATCTTTTTGCTCTGGCATCAGCTTAGAAACAATGTCTAAACAGTTTCACCAAACATTGTATGAAATGGATAGCGTTTGGATTCTTAAATGTACATTTCTGTATCTATACATTTGAGGGAGAGACCTAAAAAAAAATAGTTTTTTTTTAAAATGACTTACTCGTTCTTTACTCCTCATCAAATGTAAGACATCTGTTCATTAAATACTCTTAACACGTCTAAAAAATAATAATAATAGAACTGCTAGAAACAAGATGTTCAAATAAAAGCAAATGCTGCACAAGATGAGAAATGTAGGAGGGTGGGAGACGGAACGGGGAATATGTGCAGAAGCCTATTACCTTAGAGGACCTAGGGGATGATTCCAAGTACAACAAACAGGATGGGCTGTCCCCATCACAACTGAACCATTTTGGCGTAACTGGCAATGCCTCACGGTAGAATAACACAAAATAGTCAGAGCTGAAGTGCCTTGGCACCACCGTGGGAGGAAATCTGCTCAGTGTCTTGATGCACTGTTACCTCTTTCTTATAAGTGGTACAATATTTCTTCTTGAAGAGAACAAACGGTCTGAAACGCATGTTAGAACACATGGGGCAACTTATCACCGCCCCCAACGTCTTGTCGTCTGCTACCAGTTATAGCTGACAGATGTTCAAATAGAAGAAGATAGTTTGAAAATTTATTCTCTACAGATGATTCTTTAAAAAATCATTTCCAAGCTTGGAAGCAGTCGGATGCTCCACTGTGTTATATGTGGACTACAGACAATGCCTCATTTTTATAATATTTTTACCTTGCATTTGTCTTTTACGCACAATAGGAAAGTACCCTTGAATGGTGGGTATTGTGCCCACTATCAATGAAAGGAACCCATATATTTTGAGGAATAATATTGTGTATGTGAGCACTTATCACTTATTGCAACGTCCCTCCCCTCTCCCCACAAAATAAATATAAATATATGATGTCTTTACTGTGTGTGCGTTTCTAAAATATACTGTAATATCAAGCAACCCACTAAACACTTAGATTAATATTTGGGACTCCAAACCTTCCATTGTTGGGGTTACCCCTGTATGTTAAAACATCTGAACAATCACAAAGTGTGATCATGAAGTACCCACCTCCTTTAGCATACAGCCGGTTTAGCGCAGCGAGGAGGAAGAATGCTCCTTGTGAGGGCCAGAACGGTAAGGTAACCTCACACAATCTAAACGTAGTAAAGAAGTAAAACTGGGTGCAAACCAAATTAGACACAATGGGGCCTATGCAGAGAGCAGCGCTATTTTGAAATTCGCCATTTTTTGGAGAAAATCGCGCAGAAAGCAGCAGAAAATGGCGAGTTCCGAAAAACGCGCCAATTTTTCTTTTCTATTTGTAAAACTCGCCTCGCGGCTGGCGAGAACCTCAATCTCGCCAGTTTTAAAAATATCCGTATGCAGAGAGGCGCGAACGGCATCTAGCGGCTGTTCGCGCCAATAAAATGGCGCGATTGTCTCCGTTTTGACTCGCCAGAAAAAACTGCCGCTCGCGGCCATTACAAAGGGAAAAAAAAAGGCGCGAATTTGTTTTAACACATTTCTGAAGCGCGCATCTCGCCAATTTAAACTCGCCACACGCATCCATGTTAAACATAGCAGAATTCGCACTTTTCTGCATATGGAGATTAAAACTCTCCAAAAAAGCTACTTTTTAATAAATTCGCCAATTTTAAAATTCGCTGCTCTCTGCATAGGCCCCAGAGTCCCTTAAATGACACAAATCTGATAAAACCACCAAGGGAGGGATCATTTAAAATCCCACACCATACATAATCCATCTAAATGGATTAGTATTTTTGGAAGGATGGTGACCACCTTCTAATGGTTTAAGTTCCCCAGCCACTACTTCCAGGTGATCAAATGGCAAGGTACTGTGTAAAATACATGTATTGTAAGTTTGCAAGTCTGGTTGTCTTTCTCCATGAAAACTAAAGAGAGACGCAGGAGGATTTCAGCCTGGAGAAGGAAAAAGAATTATTCAATTTGACGTTTGGACTTGCCTGGACTGGGGTAACCCTGGTGTGGTGGGTGAGCTTGGCATACCATGCTGTGGGCAAGCTTGGCATACCATACGGTGGGCAAGCTTGGCATACCATACGGTGGGCAGGCTTGGCATACCATACGGTGGGCAAGCTTGGCATACCATGCTGTGTGCAAGCTTGGCATGTCATACGGTGGGCAAGCTTGGCATACCATACAGTGGGCAAGCTTGGCATGCCATACGGTGGGGGGGCTCAACTCCAGTCCTCAAGCCCCCCAAGCAGGTCAGGTTTTCAGGATATCCCCGTTTCAGCACAGGTGGCTCAATCGGAGGCTGAGTCAAAGACTGACATATTCAGGCTTCAGTCTTTGACTGAGCCTCGATTGAGACACCTGTGCTGAAGTAGGGACTGATTGAGCCACCTGTGCTGAAGCTGGGATATCCTGAATACCTGACCTGTTGGTGGGGGGGGGGGGAGGGGGTTGAGGATTGGAGTTGAGTATGCCTGCTCTAACTAATAGGCTTAAGTCCGTCGCATTTGTGATCAAAAATAGAGATGAAAGTGCACAAGACGGCAAATAATGTAAATGCCTAAAGTAGTCCCTGAGTCCCCTGAGAGATTCTAACTGAATACGAGTAATCAAGTATTCATATAACTATCTGTAACAATGTGTGCTGGTTTTTGAAGTTGACTAAGGGCCTCATGCAGAGAGCAGCGCAAAAAGGAATCTCGCCATTTGCCGGCGAAAATGGAGCTTTAAACCGCCGGAAAAGGCAAGTTTAAAAAAAAGCGCCATTTTTTTTTTTCCCTTGAAATTCGCCGCGCGGCTGGAGAGTTTCTAATCTCTCCAGTTTTTTTTCCTGCCGTATGCAGAGAGCCGCGATCGCCATCTAGTGGCTGTTCGCGGCAAAAAAATGGCGCGATTTTCAACATTTTTCCTCTCCACCAAGCAGCTGGCGCTCCGCGGCCGGTGGAGGGAAAAAAAAAAAAAACGCGATTTTTTTCCCCACTAGTTTCAACTGCGCTCATAGCGCTGGTTGAAACTCTCCATATGCAGAAAGGCTTGTTAATGCAGTTTTCTGCCCTTTCTGCATATGGAGAAAAAAACTCTCCAAAAAACCTACAATTTTTCCCCCTCTCCAATTCTAAATAGCGCTGCTCTCTGCATGAGGCCCTAAGGAGTTAAATAATTATGATTTTACATTACGGAGACTGAGACTCTGATTGAGCAACCCGTGCTGAAGCTGGGACTGATTGAGCCACCTGTGCTGAAGCTGGGACTGATTGAGCCACCTGTGCTGAAGCAGGGACTGATTGAGCCACCTGTGCTGAAGCTGGGGCTGATTGAGCCACCTGTGCTGAAGCTGGGACTGATTGAGCCACCTGTGCTGAAGCTGGGGCTGATTGAGCCACCTGTCCTGAAGCTGGGACAGATTGAGCCACCTGTGCTGAAGCTGGGACTGATTGAGCCACCTGTGCTGAAGCTGGGACTGATTGAGCCACCTGTCCTGAAGCAGGGACTGATTGAGCCACCTGTGCTGAAGCTGGGACTGATTGAGCCATCTATGCTGAAGCTGGGACTGATTGAGCCACCTGTGCTGAAGCAGGGACTGATTGCGCCACCTGTGCTGAAGCTGGGACTGATTGCGCCACCTGTGCTGAAGCATGGACTGATTGTGCCACCTGTGCTGAAGCTGGGACTGATTGAGCCACCTGTGCTGAAGCAGGGACTGATTGAGCCACCTGTGCTGACAACGTTTATGATATTTTACACGACAAACTGTCACCGGAGTAGACAGAATAAAGGGAGAAGAGACGGGATAGCAAAGTCGCCTCTTTCTATGGAAATGTGCCGTTCGGGTGAAAGATACACAGACGTTTCTGGGAGGCTGCTCCGGTATCTCCGCCTCCTATATAAAAGGAACAGACGAGCGCTTCAGCACTGGGTCCCGTTTTATTGCTGTCAGAACAGTGCCTCTGTGAGGAACACAGAATATGGCCCCGAGCCTACGTGACCTAATACCCATACAAATTAGCTGCTAAATATAACAGGATAAACAATTGCTTTAATGTTTTGTACTGTTAATCTTCATCTAATGCTGAACTATATATGGCAACAAACACATAAACTGAAGACAAAAGCCACGAAGGCTAGTGGGCTGAGTCATAAAACCTTATTTGACAAAAGCATAACACGAACAGCCGTATTCCAAACCAAAGCACCAGTCCGGAATTCCTCTGTAGCGTTGCAGTGTTCGAGGGCCGTACATGTACATAGAATTTGCAGGCATTATAAGTCCCTGTCCTGAAGCGGATGGTTCAGCAGCACAGTGACTCGTCCACAGTCACCAGAAGCGGTCACTGGATCTAAAATATATATTCAATAAACTATAAATTCAGTGTAAAGAACTCGCATGACTAATATGGTTAGTTATCGTAGGGGATGATGCCAACTAATGACATCGACCTTTGCAAGACACGCGCTGGTGAACATCACTACGTGCGTCTCTCCACGGCTCTTCAGAAGGATTCTCCGTGACTTCTTAAACGGAAGCGATGATCATAGCGAGCGGAATGACAGCTTCGATGCACAGTACATACTGTATGTAACCAGCCTCCGCGTGCCTGCTGCACCCGCGGCACAGAACTCGCGGCTTCTCCCGGCAGCGAGGAATTCTCTGGGGGGTGTGGGGGTCCGTTTGGCAGAAGGGACCCCCCCACCCCCGCAGGCAGCCGTGGCTGTTTGCTTTTCTTCCCGCAGCTTCAAGGGATAGTAAGTCTGGCTGCATCTGTATGTAAAACAGTATGATTGGAATAAACATGTAATGATGATCTGTAAAATGGACGACTTCTCATGGGATCGGTGCACAGAAGTCGCTCACTGCATTTTTATGTTTGGTCTTAGCGCCACTAATCTTGTGACTGAACACTGGCTGGGATTGGCATTAAAGGGAGCTACTGTAAGTGCATTTTAGGCTATGCTGATTTTTCATTTAATGCCGCTTAAGTTGGACATAAAAGTTATTTATTCAGCAATCCCTCCTTAGCACATGACGAATGCAGAGTATTTATATTGAAACTAACCTCGCTTCATAATATCACAAGTTAGAGATCTACTTACTGTATAACTCAAGAGCAAATTGAAACATGTATACTCGAGTGGCAGCAATCCATTCAATTTATACCGCACATGGTATTATTTTGCTATGCTTTTTATTTCTCCGAGCAGCAATAACGATGCATCACATTTATTCTTGCGGTTCAGGGACAGACAATAAGACGGGGTTAAAATATGAGAGAGGTGAACGGAGAGTGATACAGATGGGGTTTGCTTGCCAATGACATACTGTACAAGTGAAGGGTTAGGACTCATAACATGGAATCAAAGATTATATACAGTAGATGCTCAAAAATGTGCATCATGGTGTTTAACACGTAGTATTGCTTTATTCTTGCATAACATTGGCAGGATAGTTCATTCTTACAGACACAATGTAAATAATTCTGGTACAGGATGCACAACATAAGCCAGGAATTCTGTAAGTGAAAAATGGCAATATAATTATTATATCTCATTATATACAGTAGTTTTACTAACGAATGCACAATTGTACATAGCAGAATACAAACAGAGTGAGGTGCCTACATTTACAGTGCATAAGCCACACAACCTCTCCTATTCCCCAAGCGAAGAACTTTATATACAGGCATTACGGCACAGTAACTATTTCTACTAAATATACTACTGTATTTAATCTGTTTCTGTTTGTATTTAGAATACCCGCGTATTTATAGTCTTTCTAGATCTAAAAAAGAGAGTTAAGGAAGGAAGGGCAGCTGTAATAAGTGGGTTGACATAGACGCACTAAGCCAAACTGTAGCATGGCAGGTTTGGCACAGGCTGGGAGTAATGGATACAAGGGAAAACTTAAACCCACAAGAGCCTTTACCAGACCCACCCAGCAGGGCTACCACACCTACATAAATAAAGAGGAGCCATGCCTTGTGGTGCCAGAAATCACACATTTTACATAGCGTAGCTCCGGACAAACAGGATACAGGTCACAGACCGCGTCGCGCAGTTTGCTCTAAGGGACGGACATTAAAGGCATGTAGGCTTTTTATTTCTTGGAAACTTCCTCCCGTGGCAGAGAGAGCGTAGTTAAAGGCATACATGAAAAAAGAAACAGTCCTGCTCCAAAGAGATATTAGTGCAACATGCAGCTATTATATTGGCATTTGGTAAAAAACCAGACCCAGCTCGTGCTTGGCGGCCACACAAACATTTCACCACATCCGTGAACAAAAGTGTGGGAAGGTTCCAACATTCTGCAGAAACAGAAGTGTGCGGATTGTTTGTAATAATGTGGCCGGCTGTAATGCTAACATTCCCTCCGAACGTGCTCTCCTTATTGCTAATGAATGCCGGATAATGTTACTGAACACTGTGTCAGCAGGTACTGTACACTAGATAGCTGATTGTACACTGACGTTCAAATGGCTGAATCATCGCAGACTGCATTCATTCTCTTGTACGGTATATTAACATACGCCCCTGGTGAAGCCGCAGTACAACATTTCCCACCCACCCCCTGTTTTTTTATTTGTATATGTAAAGCACGTGGCAATGTATAATTCCACATTCTTACCTAAGCTGGCAATCGTTTGGTGCTCCGGTTATAAATCTGTAAAAGCCTGATTGTGTGCCTAACATAATGGCCACCTTTCAGTTTCAATCAATCCTTCAGTCAGTGTAACTAAGCAGCTACAATTGTATCCTTATATTACTAAGGTAACATTATCTATTGTTATAGTTTTGCAGCTCAAACTGCTGGAAACATTGGCAACAGATTATCACAAACAGGAAAGTGTTGCAAATATCTTGCACTACCAGGGAGGTGTGCTAAACCTGCTATAGAAATCAAAGGATGGTTTAAAACTCATTAAAGTGACATTAAGAGTTATATATATATATATATATATATATATATATATATATATATATATATATATATATACAGTTCTGATTCAGTGCTACGTTAATGTGGTTGAGGTCCTCTATGGGGTCTATGTATCAAGAAGTACTGTAAGTGTGTGCTAACGAGGTTGCGTAAAACAAATGTGCATTTTATAAACATGACATATTTATGAAGTGTATTTCTACTGTTTTACTGTTATGGCGCATGCAGTGCAAGTATCTTACTCTAAAAAACAGATTTACGCCTCCTTTAAGGTGACGGATAAAACCCACGCAGAAATCCATCAAAAATGGTTGCGGAACTTCTGTTTTCCTCCCAGTGTTTCTCCACCCCATCCTAACTGGAATCCACCCACACCCATACAGACCAGGAAAGCTACAAAACAGGGAAGGGCATGTTCTCCGACACAATGGAGCTCTCAAACAGATCATTGCAACAATAGGTCAGACAGGGAAAAATCCTCTATAAAGACACTTTAACTAAAGGAATGGCTAGTTATCTAAAAGTAATCACCCAGAACGTTAAGGGTCTAAACTCGCCCATGAAAAGAAGGCTCATGTTCAGGGACCGAAAAGCCAAGCAAGGGGATATATATATATATCTATATATATGATTCGGGGAACTCACCTTAACAGAGAAGATCTGTCTAGGCTAAAATACAAAAATTTCCACCAAATCTATCATTCTCCAGCGGAAAACAAAAAGGCTAGCGTAGCCATCTTGATTAAAACCAATGTCCCCATCGTAATCGAAAAGATAAAAAGAGACAAGGTAGGTAGCATGCTAATCATCACTGGTAAACTAGGTTTAGCAGAATTAACTGCGGCGTGCCTATACGCCACTAACGAAAACCAAGCAACCTTCATTAATGACGCCTATGACACTATCGGTGAGTATAGGAAAGGGTACCTAATTTTAGGAGGATACTAATAATATATAGCGCTGCTAGTTTTACGTAGCGCTTTACAGAGACATTTTGCAGACACAGGTCCCTGCCCCGTAAAGCTTACTATCTATGTTTTTTGGTCCCTGGGGCACAGGGAGATAAAGTGACTGCCCAAGGTCACAAGGAGAAGAAACCGGGAATTGAACCAGGCTCCCCTGCTTCAAACTCAGTGCCAGTCAGTGTCTTAACTCACTGAGCTACTCCTCCCACAACATCACTATAGATAGTAATAATGATAGGGCGAGAATCCCTAACAAGGAACTCCAATCAAAACTAAAAAACTCAAGGGCCTTGAAATACAATATAAAGACGTGCGGGTTAGTAGACACTTGGAGACTGATGAATAAAGGGTACTCATTCTACTCAGATACACACGCATTGACTACATACTCCTATCTAGGGCCCTGGCCAGTCGTATTGTGAAAATGGAGATGGATAATATCACTTGGTCAGACCACGCCCCAGTGACTCTGTTATTAAGGGATATACCCCAGAGACCAACCGGTGCTCGATGGTGTATGAATGACCTCCTGCTTAGACTACCAGAGACAAAAGATGCTATAGGAGTAGCTCTATCAGAGTATTTTTCATTAAATGACAGTGGGCAAGTAAGAGATAGTACTCAATGAGCCGCGCATAAGGTAGAATAGTCAGCATCGCCTCATAAAGAAAAAAAGTAGGAGAATAGACAGACTAAATAACATCAGGGAAAATGAAGAGGTCTTCCAACAAAACCCTTCACACGATGTCAGAGGCCAAATAGACAAAGATACAATTGAACTCAAAAACATACAAACGGGTGAATCATCTGATTAACCCTCCAGGTGCTCAGAATATAGCATAGTCCCGCTGGTGAAAGATGAAATTAGTCTTATAGACCCAGGCTATACACAACCTTAGTGTGGTGAGGTATAATATATAATCATTCCCCCCAACCGGCTCACCATGAGCACTATGAGGTTGGGACCCGGGAAACTCACGTGTAAGTCCTTGTCGCAGTTTGTTAAGCCTCAAGCCTTCAGAACTCAAAAACATATTGATTGAGGACACTGAGAAAGCAATGTGCTGGACTAACCAGACCTTCTACGAGACGCGAAACAAGGCAGACAGGTACCTTGCAGCTAAGCTCCAAAATAAAATGGCCAGTTTAAATATCTACAGCATAAAGAACAAACAGGATGTGTTAACATATAACCCTGCCGAAATCAATGAGGAATTTGTGACATATTATAGCAACATACTGTATACAACCTGGCGAAACATGAGTAGTGCAGACTTAGAAACAAAAATAGACGAGTATATAAAAATGTCTAGACTTCCTAAATTCGACACTCCGGACGCTAATCAACTAGGCGGCCCAATAATGGCAGAAGAGGTATCCGAAACTATCAAATCTCTTAAAAATTTCAAGGACCCTGGACTGGACAGGTTCTCCAACCTCTACTATAAAAAGCATGAATCTATACTAAAACCATACCTGGTCAGATGGTTCAATAAAATTTTACAGGGTGAAGGCTTGCCGAATGAACTACTGGAAGCCTCAATCATTGTAATCCTGAAAGTATTCTGGTGTGCAGCTAAAATAGTGGGAGTGGAATTGCACAATAATATACATGTTCAATTAATCATTGTAAGCACTTAGCAAAGACAACAGATTTACTTTAAATATCAGAGCAATTTAAACTGCACAGTACTCTGTAAAACTTGCAATGAAGTTGTTTTTGGCTTAACAAGTAACCAGTCTCTGTTCTGTGCTATCCCTCTCCGAGGAACAGTACATGCTTCACATCTTGGGAATGTACGAGCAAAAAAAGCTTATTCTTCCAAACGGTTTTCTCCTTCATTTCTTTTCCCTTATGGGGGAGATGTGGCAAAGATAAGCAACATATTTTAATAGTCAGTCTTCCATCTCAGAGATTTGTGTGCTGCAATTATGTAATAGGAATGTGATTAAATGTTATATATATATATATATATATATATATATACAGTATATACATATACATATACACACACACACACACACAACAAAAGACAGGGGTGCCCAATGCTACATCCAATTGACAAAACATATATGGTAATAAGTATAAAGTTTAAATACTTAAATAATAATTACTTGGTTATTTAGTTAAACCTTTTGGCCAAAGCGTTGTAAGCCTGCACACCAAACGTCAAGGTATAACCAAAAATGCAGGTCCTACACTACACTGTGAACCCTTCCTTTTACCTCTGTATGAGGGGAAAGAACCATAGTAAGGCCTGTTCAATGATGTGGTGGGTGTAGCAGTTTGAGCTAGCTGGGAATGTGTGTGTATAAATATATATATATACATGTAGTGGTATCAGTACCGTGTTAGCCGAGCTTCAATAATCAAAAAATAAATACCGTATTTCCTCGATTCTAAGACGCACTTTTTTTCCCAATTTCACATCTCTGAAATAGGGGTGCGTTTTAGAATCGATGTACTAAAAAAAAAAAAAAAAAAAAAACCTGCTTGGGGGCGCTGCAGACGGAGGGCGTGCAGCTTTCAGCGTTTTAACAAAAAGCGCGGTAGCCGTCTGCTTGAACCACGGCCCCCCGCCCGCTCTCCCCCTTGTCTCAGTTGGTTGCTTGAAGTGCTGGCCCCCCCTCTGCGACCCACAGCAGTGCGGCTGTAGCGGCACCACCAGCTGACCGTCCCTGACTGCTACTCACAGCTTCCAGCCCCACGAGCCCTCTGCTACTCACAGCTTCCAGCCCTCTGCTACTCGCAGCTTCCAGCCCTCTGCTACTCGCAGCTTCCAGCCCTCTGCTACTCGCAGCTTCCAGCCCTCTGCTACTCGCAGCTTCCAGCCCTCTGCTACTCGCAGCATCCAGCCCTCTGCTACTCGCAGCTTCCAGCCCTCTGCTACTCGCAGCATCCAGCCCTCTGCTACTCGCAGCATCCAGCCCTCTGCTACTCGCAGCATCCAGCCCTCTGCTACTCGCAGCATCCAGCCCTCTGCTACTCGCAGCATCCAGCCCTCTGCTACTCGCAGCATCCAGCCCTCTGCTACTCGCAGCTTCCAGCCCTCTGCTACTCGCAGCTTCCAGCCCTCTGCTACTCGCAGCTTCCAGCCCTCTGCTACTCGCAGCATCCAGCCCTCTGCTACTCACAGCATCCAGCCCCATGAACCCTCCGCCCCCCTCTGCTACTCACAGCTTCCTGCCCTCTGCTACTCACAGCTTCCAGCCCTCTGCTACTCACAGCTTCCAGCCCCATGAACCCTCCGCCCCCCTCTGCTACTCACAGCTTCCTGCCCCATGAACCCTCCACTACTCACAGCTTCCAGCCCCATGAACCCTCCGCTCCCCCCCCCCCCCCTCTGCTACTCACAGCTTCGGCTGCCAGCCCCACGAGCCCTCCGACCCCTCCCTTGTCTCTGTCTCTCTCTGTGTGATTCTCTGTCACTCTGTGTGTGTATGTGTCTCTGTGTATGTTTGTGTCTCTGTCACTCTGTGTGTGTGTATGTGTCTCTCTCTGTGTGATTCTCTGTTACTCTGTGTGTGTATGTGTCTCTCTCTGTGTGATTCTCTGTCACTCTGTGTGTGTTTGTGTGTGTGTGTGTCTCTGTCACTCTGTGTGTGTATGTGTCTCTCTCTCTGTGTGATCCTCTGTCACTCTGTGTGTGTGTATGTGTCTCTCTCTCTGTGTGATCCTCTGTCACTCTGTGTGTGTATGTGTCTCTCTCTCTGTGTGATCCTCTGTCACTCTGTGTGTGTATGTGTCTCTCTCTCTGTGTGATCCTCTGTCACTCTGTGTGTGTATGTGTCTCTCTCTGTGTGATTCTATCACTCTGTGTGTGTATGTGTCTCTGTGTATGTGTGTGTCTCTGTCACTCTGTGTGTGTATGTGTCTCTCTCTCTGTGTGATCCTCTGTCACTGTGTGTGTATGTGTCTCTCTGTGTGATTCTCTGTCACTCTGTGTGTGTGTGTGTGTGTATGTGTCTCTCTGTGTGATTCTCTGTCACTCTGTGTGTGTGTATGTGTCTCTCTCTGTTGTCTGTTACTCTGTGTGTGTTTGTGTATGTGTCTCTGTGTGTGTTTGTCTCTGTCACTCTGTGTTTGTGTATGTGTCTCTATGTGTG